>NC_056739.1:872563897-872863897 GCF_019279795.1 Protopterus annectens | reverse complement strand
TTTTCAACACCAACTCCAGCAAGGCCATTTACTGATACGGACAGACAACACCACTGTGATGTGGTACATAAGCAAGGGGGCACCCACTCTTACCCCCTTTTGCAGACTGACAATGCATCTTTGGGAGAAATCACTGAGCCTAAACATCCAGTTACAATCCCAGTTTGTCCCAGGAAAAGACAATGTGTTGGCGGACAGCCTAAGCAGGAATTTCACAGACCCACACGAGTGGAGGTTACATCCGAAGGCCTTCAGACTACTCACTTCGACATGGGGCAAGCCAGAAGTGGACCTATTTGCCTCTCATCTCAACCATCTTCTACCAAAATTCTGCACAAGGACATACCATCCAAAAGCTTGGAAAATAGGTGCCCTCTCATTCAACTGGAACTCCCTAACAATCTATGCATTTCCACCTCTGCCACTGATGACCTCAGTATTACTAAAGATCAAAGCAGAGAGACCCAAGGGAATCATAATAGCTCTGGACTGGCCAAGACAACACTGGTACCCATTACTACGGAGCATATGTCACTCCAGGAGGTGGGCCCTTCCCCAATGGCCTCTACTTCTGACTCAACACAACTTCGAAACAGTGCATCCAAATCTACAGACACTGCAGCTAACAGCCTGGGAGATCCCATAAATAACTTCAGCCTATCTCTCTCCAAGGAAGTACAGCGGATACTAACAGAGGCTCGAAGACCATCCACCAGAAAGGTTTATTTAGCAAAGTGGAAAAGATTCAGCAATTGGAATACCAGCAAGGGACATGATGCATCATTGTTGAACATCCCACTCATCTTGGAATAGTTGGCAGATATGTTAAAGAACGGACTCTCATATTCTTCCATAAAGATACATGCATCTGCTATTTCAGCTAGATACAATGCTGATCCTCCTGTTTTTTCACAACCTTTACTAAGGCAGTTCCTCAGGGGAATCAAGAACATTAAGCCACCAAGAAAGGCCCCAGTTCCAGCCTGGGACCTCAATTTTGTCCTAGAAAAACTGACTCTACCTCCATTTGAGCCAGCAGCTTCAGTTGACTTGCAATTTCTCTCATGGAAGACAGCTTTCCTGTTGGCAATTACATCAGCAAGAAGGGTTTCGGAGCTACAGGCCCTAATGGCAATACCACCCTTCATTATTTTTCACAGAGACAGGGTTTCATTAAGGACCAACCCTACTTTTATGCCAAAGGTGGTATCTAAGATTTCTTTAAATCAAGCCATTCATCTGCCTGCTTTCTTCCCCAATCCTGAGAACAAGGGGGAAAGACTGTTGCATACCTTGGACATCCACAGACAACTTTGTTACTACCTGGACAGAACCAAGGCCAGTAGGAAGTCTGAACAACTTTTTGTAGCTTAAGCCCCTGCAGTACAAGGAAAAGCAATTTCAAAACAGACTATTTCAAAATGGATTGGACATTGCATCAGATTCTGTTACTCCTTTCATGGAAAGACTGTTCCAGCCAATGTCAGACCACATTCCACAAGAGCTACAGCCACCTGTACAGCATTCTTAAGAGGGGTGCCTACTAAGGACATCCTAGAAGCTGCTACATGGAGCTCCGTGCATACATTCTCCAAACACTACAATCTCCCTCTATACTCCAGATCCAGAGCAGGCTTTGCTTCGGCAGTCCTGCAGGGTTTGATTGCCACACCATCTTTCTCCTAGAGCATTCCTCCTCCCCCAGCTAAGCTATGGTATTCTACCCACATGTTATGACTGCAGTTGCATTCTTGAAGGACATAGTACAGTTTTGTACCTACCATAAATGTAGATGTCCGATAGACATGCAACTGCAGTCGGATTTTCCCACCCTCCATACCCCTCTATGCCTAGGGTCCACTCCTATCCCTGTTTCTCTTAGCTGGGGATATCTGTTATGGTGTATTTGTTTTATTGCTCATTTATTTGTTTGGAATCCTGTTTTTGTCTTCCAATTTGATTACAGCCTTCCTTGGAGGGCACCTGGCATCTGGGGCAAGAAACACTGAAGAAAATGGCGTCGGCTGATGCTTATGTACTCCAGCCGCTCTGACGTCGGAGAGAAATGCGACATCAGCCGACGTCGGACCCAGACTTTGGAGTCCGGCCGACCGAGGGCTGCCTGAGGCAGGACAACCCACATGTTATGACTGCAGTTGCATGTCTATCGGACATCTACATTTATGGTAGGTACAAAACTGTACTTTCTCTCTTGTAATTGTGGGTATATGTTTTGATTATTGACCATACCCATTGGAAATCCACATGTACGAGTGTTTGTATTTATTTTCTAACTGTATTTTGTGTGTGTGTGGATATCTAGAGAAAGATTGTGTGTGTATATATGTAATGTGTGTGTGTGTGTGTGTGTGTGTGTGTGTGTACACACACACACACACACACACACACACACACACACACACACGCGCGTGTACAGATGCACACTATAAATGTCAAAACATCCAGATTTTAAAGGTGAAACACGCACAACACATTTGAGCATTCATATTACCAAAAAACAAATTTACAGAAAGCTGCATAAGGAAAACACTTTCCTTTTGCATTAGTTATACCAAAACCTTTTTGAAACACTTAGCCCTGTTTTTTATGAATTGTGGTAGTGTTACAAAAATGTTTACTTTATTTAAAAAAAAAAATAAAAAGAGTAGGGGCCGAATTATGATTATAAAAAAATGCTTTTTGCAGCAGTATCACTACATGACTGCTTGGACTGGCACAACAATACAGGGAAGTCCCCCCCCGGTTGCCTATCTCTATTTATTTAGCAAATGTACAAGCGCACATGTACAGACACAGTTACCTTTGGTTGTAAAACACACATCTGTGAATATACAATACACTTCTTGAACAAGTAAATGTTCTGAAAATTGTAAGGCAACCACGCACCCCCCCCCCCCCACACACACACATGTACATGCAAATAAACCACCAGAATTGAGCATTGGAAAATGAATAATTCCCACCCACGAAGTACTTCATTTTTCATGCACTGTGCAATATCAAGTCATAAATGTCATGTTGGAGAGTGAAATTAGCTGTCAGGCACACTTTGGTGTTTTTTCTTCCTTTTCCATAGAAATAAGCTTCTTTAATGTTGATGACCATTGCATTGTATTTAGCTGCCCTTTGCAAGGCAGGGCTGCATACTAGCCTTTACATTTAAACCTGCTCCCAGCTCTTATCTGCGCCTTTTTTTTTTTTAACTTATTTCATATGAAAATAATAAACTTTGAAGCTTATTTCATGAACATTTGATAGATATATGAACCAGGTTAACAAATGAAGTAAGATGACTCCAGTATGGTGCAGATCAGGTAAGTGGTGATCCCATGTGCTTTAGTAGCTTGCTCTAATTTTGGTCAGAAAAAACAATATAATTTACTTTTGCCCCCCCCCCCCCTTTTAAAATGATTCTGTAGTCATCAAAGGATTGTAACTGTTGAGATGCAATAACTGATGGTAAAAATAGTACAGGTTTGTGGACTGAAGATGAGACTGCAAGCATGGCTAGTGCTTTCAAGGAGAACACAGTGGTGCAAATTGTGCATTATTTAATGATGTGTACTTTTTGGAAGTGTGAAAAAGGAGAAGTTTGAAGACTATAAGAGAAAATGATGAGTCATTGAATGCAGTCATGAAGTAGTCACTAAGCATTCTAACATCCTGCAGAATTTAATTCAGAGTTAAAGTTGAAGATACTCCCATTTGAAGCACAGTTGGATTATGTACAAAATATTATGACAAATTAGGAGGACAGAGCCTGTAAAAACAACATGAGTGAGCGTGAATATAAGAGCTTCATTAATCAGCAGCTCTCAAATCCAGAATTCAGAGGCTGATATTCATTTGGAGAGTGCGTGTCGAATGGTGTGGGCTCCAATAAGACAATTCACAAAAGGCACCAAGACAATTCTGGTGAGGTTTGCAACCTGAGTGATGCAGAAGGTGCTCTCTGCACTCTCTAAGCCGGGACTGAATATTACATGTCGGGGAGACAAATCTTTATTGTTCAGGACTACAGTAGAGAGTTGATTATCAGAAACGTCGGTTATCAAAACCAGCCTTCCAAAGTTTTTGAATAGGAAAAATCGCAAAGTCTGAATATGTAACCATTATACTCATTTGCTTGAGCATATTTTTTGAGCTTGTGTTCAGCTTGTGTGAAAAATATTCTTGTCCATTGGAATTGCTGAATGATTGAAAAGTGTATTCCTACATGCAGAAAAAAACAAGATTTTAGATGTTTTTTATCCAGTTTGGTTATATGTTTTGAATATCCGAACTACCCTAGGTCCCAGTTAGGATAATCTAGACTACTGTCTTTGGTGGTAACCAGGCAGAGAAAAACAGCATTTGTTCTTATCCAGAAGCTGTGCAAGAGTAAATGTATTTATTTATATACCTTACTCTATGCGGTGGTGCAGCGGTAGTGTTGTTGCCTCACAGCAAGAGGTTCTCCCGTTCGATTCTCTGCTAGAGTGCGGGGCGTGCCTTCTCTGTGGAGTCTGCATGTCCTCCCCACGGTTGGGTGGGCATTCGAAAGACATGCGTAAATGGGCGTTGAAGGTTGAACGTCGAGCTGGCAACTCTGCATTCGTGAAAATCTACTGCCAGTCATTAGTGGACCGGAGCTCTGCTGTGGCGACCCCGGGAAAAGCCGAAAGACAAACTCTATTTTTATGAGGATCCAACTACTAGAAGGCCAAAAGACATTTTCCTCTCCAGATGAGGCTATGGCTGCAGTAATGATGGCTGTCTTGGGAAAGGATAATGGAGAGCTAGGGAAGGTGGTTTCAGGGCAGAGAGATGAAAAATTCTTAAGATGTCGAACAGTTAAGGACTTAATTTCTGCTCTTCAAGAAATGCACGCTGTTAAAGGACAGAGTGGACTTAATACAGTCTGTGCAGACTGATGTGAGGTATGAACAAATGATCTAGGAAATAGTTAACATTTATGCCGAAATGTGGAGCATTTTTTTTTTCAGTTTTACTGACATTTTTGAGTTTGTTCACTTTTTGCTTCAAGAATATGTAATTGAATACAGAAGCTGCAGATATCAGGTGGGTGTTTCCACCAAGTTAATTTTGGCAAATGCATTCAGAGTGGGAATGTATCTGTACATGGATTTATTTAAATAATATGTAGGAGTGTCTGTTAATTTGTGGAAACTGGAGGAAAATACATTGAGGGGGGAAGGGTGTGAAGTAACATGCAAGACATGATACAGGCCTGCTAGGGGTAATATAGAAGATGCCATTATTATAGCACAGTAAAGGGAGGAGAAGTTTTCCATCAGTCTTCCGTTGTGTTGTTCAGCTATAAAAAGGAGCAAGCTGCAGGAGGGAATACTCGTATGCAAGTTATTTTACCAATGTGGGGAGAATGGAATATGCAGTTAAATTGTAGAATGCATTAGTAAGAAGTATGGTTGAGAAAGGAAATGAGGCGTGAGCTAATAATATAAAGATACAAGGGTACATGGACCTGTTGGCAGCAGACGTAGCTAAGACTAAAACAGCAAAAATATATAAGGGTGGAGACGAAATTTGACATTTTGTGATTATTGAAAAACAATAAGGAAAGGCACATGTAACACAATAGAAACATCAAGTGAAAAGTTTGAAGGTTCCACTGTTTAGGTTGCACAGAGGGCTGTCAAAGAGAACAGTCTGTTTTCAGGACTGAATTTTTATCCTGTTATAAGGAGGATCACATCAAGAGAGGGTGCTAGAAGGTATATGGAATAACAAGGTATGGTCAGCTAAAGTGCAAATTGAGGAAGGGAATCGGACAGGAGCAAAGTAATAAGGCAGTAAACGTCCTTGAGAGAAAAAATAGCTATGTTGAAGTTGTGACTGAAATGAGGAAAAGCAGAGAACAAAGGTGTTACTGAGACACTTAGAAAAGCAAGGGAGCCAAATTATACTTTCAGGTTAGAAGACCAAGAAAGGTGGAGGATGCAGATAAGGGTCACAAATACAGAAATAAACTGGTTAACCGTTAGTGATAAAAAGGGTTGAGATTAAGATGACAGAAAAGCACTGTGTTCAAATACAATTTTTTTCTTTACTCTTTTCAGTAAGTGCAATGAAAGGGGCATTCTGGAAAGATGAAAAGAAAAAAAAAGGCTATTTATCGTTAAGACACTCTTGTGTCAAAGAACTTTGGTAGGGGGAGGATAAAATATAGTCAATGCAAATTAAATAACTGGGGAGGCTGGAGATGGGACTTAGTGGATAGATGACAGGTCTGTGGTTGTATGGTTACGGAAGGAGTGGATCTGGAGAAGAAGGCACAAAGGGGAGTGATAAAGGAGGATGTTAAGAGATGAAAAGTAGAAAACCATTAAGTGAGTTACAAGAATGTGGAATCAGAGTGGGGAGCACTTTTGTAGGCAGGCTGATCTCTCTACATTACTGAGGTGGCAACCCAGGTGGGCAATAGGAGACAACCAATCAGTGCCTAGAAAAGGAATATTCATCTGGAACTTGGAAGAATGCAGACGTATATGATTTTTATATATGTAGTTTTATGGTTTCCGTTCAGAAGCTCGAAATACTGAAGTCTCGAATTTTAGTATTCCGAGCCCAAGAAGCCGAATCCACATAATAGTGAAAGTTTAGAAGCGCAAAATTAAAACCTCAAATACCGGAGTTTTTGAATTTCGCGCTTCTGAAGTTCCGCTATGATAATGTATTCAGGTAAGTGTGTGTGTGTTAAGGGGTTTGGATAGGGGCTGTGGTGTGTCAGTGTGTGTTGTTGCTGTGATGTGTGTGTGTGAAGAGACAGTAGCTTGTGTGGTGGTGTTTTGTTGTGTTTGTATGTAGTGCAACCTCGGAGTGAGAATATTTAAGTAGGGAGGTGTGGGGGGGCTTGCCCCCTGCTTTCATGTAGTATAGTGATTGTGTGTGTGTGTGTAGTAAAACCGTGAAATTCAAAACTTCTGGTATTCGGGGTTTTGAATTTCGCAGTTTTTAATTTCCGTTGTTTTGTGGATTCCACTTCTTGGGCTCGAGATACTGAAATTTGAGATTTCAGTATTTTAGAGCTTCTGAAGTGAATCCAGTTTCATACATACCTTTAACACAGCAGTATTTGTTGGGGAAGGTGAAATTTGGTTGGGACAGGAGTAAAAATGGGAAGTTTGGAAGGAGCATTGTCTAAGAAGAAACTGAAGGTAAAGTGGGAAGTACAGAGGCAGACATCAGAGAATAAGTGAATGGAGGGCAGTAGGAATTGGTACTGAGAAATGAGGGGAGGATAGGAGGTGTATGGGAAGAAAGGAGAAGGCAGCCAGACAAAGCATTGAAAGATGGAAAGATTATGGGGTATTGTCATGGACTATTAATAGTGATCAATTATGTAAAAAAAGACAATTTTAAATGTACTAAAAGTCTGGTATACACCATGTCAAGATACAGTCAACACATTTGACTGGTTTATGGCAGTGTAAATTGGCAGGAAGGGGGGATATAAACTTGCAGCAAAAATATGCTGTAAAGGGGCTAGGAAAGAGTGGTGGTGGTAAAAAGAGGGCTTTTTGGAGAACTTTGTGTATCTGGCTTGGGAGTGCATCCCCCATACTGTTAAAATAAGAATATCATCTGTCTTTTTTTCCACAAAAGTTAGAGTAAGGTAATAATCATTTCATATGTTTTTTGTTTTTAATTAGAAGTATTGGTAATTTGCAGGGGACTGGAACATGAGCTTTAAAGAAACTGAGTTGAAAGGGGAAGACAATAGGATTCCAAGAAATCTGTTAAGAGGCTACTAGTCACTCTGAGACTGTGCGATAAGGAGGAGGCTAGAGGAGAGAAAGGGCATACATACTACAGTTGTATAAATGGAAAAAAATTCAAGGTTGGACAAAATATATATATAAAGGAACCCTTGCAAATTATATTACAGATAGAAGTAAGCCTTGTAATGTTTTCAGACCATGCATGAGTTACGGCAGAGAATCAATGGGGAGATGAGCTGCAACTGATGTTCCGTTGGTTTTTAATGTATGAACTTGAGGGGAAAGATGCAAGAAGTGGGTAATGGATTTTGATGGATGGACTTAATCCCTATGTCACCCAATGGGTTGCTAAATGGCTTACTGATAGAACCCACACTGTAAAAGTAGCCACCTCATGGTTCAGTTCTGGGACCGCTCTTGTTTGGCATCTACTTCTCTGAAGTACAGGTCAACACTAAGGGACTTTGGCTAACAAAGTTTGCAGATGACTGCAAACTGGGAGCTATTATTGAATCCCCAAATTATGTGGATACTCTACAAAAGGGCCTTACAGAAACAGATGCTTGGTGCCAGAGCCATGGGCTCAAGCTCAGTGCCAAGAAATGTATTGTTATCCCCTTTGGGAAAAAACATGTATCCATGAATTACCATATAGGTGGCAGTACACTAAACACAGAAAGTGTGATGAGACTTAGGGACACAGGTGGACAGTGGTCTCACCTTCGATAACCACATCGCCACAACAGTCAGGAAATCCTTCTATGTGGCATACCTCATCACGAAGGGATTTTCATCCAGAAAAAAGGAGGTCATTGTCCCACTGTACTCATCCCTCATTAGACCCATTATAGAATACAACGCCCCATTTGGTATGTACCTCTCAAGACATCTGCAACAACTGGAAAGGCCTCAGAAATACCTCACTGGCCCATCTCAATACCGGAAGATTGCCAAATTCCAGTAATAACGGCCACACAGGTACAAAACGCACTCTCTAAAGCCAAGAATACAGCATCCATGGGACCAGATGACATCCCGGGCTGTGTACTACATGAACTACAATATGAACTGGCACCTCACCTAAGTGTCATGTTTAATCATAGCCTCACCTCAGGTTTCGTGCCCATTGAGTGGCGCAGAGCTACAGTTATCCCAATCCACAAGGGGGGATCTACCTTGGATCCCGGAAACTACCGTCCTATCAGTCTGACAAGCCTTATCTGCAAGGCCATGGAGCGTATTATCATGGAACTTATAAACAAAGACATTGGCAACCTTCAAACACTGGACCCCACCCAGTTTGGGTTTGTGAAGGGCCGATCTTGTCTCCTGAACCTGATTGACTTCTTTGAATCAGTCTCCAGAGCCATGGACAAGGGTAAGGTGGTCCACACAGCCTATCTAGACCTTGCCAAGGCCTTTGACACCATCCCCCACTCTGGAATCATAGATAAACTTACTAAGTTGGGCATTAATCCCTATGTCACCCAATGGGTTGCTAAATGGCTTACTGATAGAACCCACACTGTAAAAGTAGCCGACTCCAAATCCAGCTCCAGACAAGTGACAAGTGGAGTACCTCAGGGTTCAGTCCTGGGGCCGCTCTTGTTTGGCATCTACTTCTCTGAAGTACAGGTCAACACTAAGGGACTCTGACTAACAAAGTTTGCAGATGACTGCAAACTGGGAGCCGTTATTGAATCCCCAAATGATGTGGATACTCTACAAAAGGGCCTTACAGAAAAGATGCTTGGTGCCAGAGCCATGGGCTCAAGCTCAATGCCAAGAAATGTATTGTTATCCCCTTTGGGAAAAACATGTATCCATGAATTACCATATAGGTGGCAGTACACTAAACACAGAAAGTGTGATAAGAGACTTAGGGACACAGGTGGACAGTGGTCTCACCTTCGATAACCACATCGCCACAACAGTCAGGAAATCCTTCTATGTGGCACACCTCATCACGAAGGGCTTTTCATCCAGAAAAAAGGAGGTCATTGTCCCACTGTACTCATCCCTCATTAGACCTATTATAGAATACAATGCCCCATTTGGTATGTACCTCTCAAGACATCTGCAACAACTGGAAAGGCCTCAGAAATACTTCACTAAAAGAATCACAGGCCTAAAGCAGATGCCCTATGCTGACCGCCTTAAAAAACTCCAGCTATAGTCTGTCGCATATCGTCTACTCAGAGGCGATCTCTGCTTAACATACAAGGCCATGTCAAACCCAGAGCTGTTGGACATGCTACACTTAAAGAAATCCCAATCCCTCAGAGCTACACGCTCCAGGGATCTAAACCTTGTCATCACAATAAACAAAACATGTTGGAGGGATAGGTTCCTGACCCAGAGACTCCCCAGACTCTGGAATAGATTGCCCATACATGTCAAGCAGAGTGCCTCTTTGGACCTCTTTAAGAGGAACCTTGACGATTGGATGGGAGAAAGGAAATTCACCCCAGGGATCATGTCAGTCGCCCTGCTAGACAGGGGTCCAGGAAAGTAAATAATGTGGGAAGAAATAGCCAGGGAATTGTTATGGCTAGGCTTGTATAGGCCCTAGGGCTGATAGGTTAGTACCAACCTATGAACCTATGGATAGGTTCCTGACCCAGAGACTCCCCCAGACTCTGGAATAGATTGCCCATATATGTCAAGCAGAGTGCCTCTTTGGACCTCTTCAAGAGGAACCTTGACGATTGGCTGGGAGAAAGGAAATTCACCCTAGGGATCACGTCAGTCGCCCTGCTAGACAGGGGTCCAGGAAAGTAAATAATGTGGGAAGAAATAGCCAGGGAATTGTTATGGCTAGGCTTGTATAGGCCCTAGGGCTGATAGCCTAGTACCAACCTATGAGCCTATGAACAAACTCTGAAAGATTGTAGTAACAGCCAGTGGCAAGCTCTGAATCATTAAATTAGACTTGACTGTATAGGTGAATACTTTAGAGGAAGAGAGAAGGGAAAGAACACAAAGGTTGGAAATAATACATGTATAAGAGACTTGGTTGAATACTGGGGCTCGTACAGCAGAGGAACAGATAAAAATGAGACATTGGGAGAGGAGTTACAGAAGACGGATGATAGAAGTATTCTAGCCCAGAAAGTAGTTAGACTAGACCAAAACACCCTAAAGCATTAAAATCGCTGTCTGGTAGATTAAAACAGAAAAGTATGGAGATGATTTTAAAGGGTATGAACGAAATATAATATGTGCAGGGTATAAGGGTGTGGTGTATGTGTGTGTGTATATATATATATATATATATATATATATATATATATATATATATATATATATGAAATATAGTGGGCAGGGTTGGAATGCAGAAAGGGACGAACTGGATAAGAGCTTTCTTCAGGAATTGAGATTATCAAAAAGTCAGATATCTGAAAGAAAGTTTAACGAGTGCGGTAACCAGAGAAGAGTTAAGACACTAAGTAGAAAAAAATAATAAATACCTGGCAAGGGTGGAATATGGATATTGGTTTAGTGTGGGGGTGTAATAGATATATGGACAGACTTATTTAATCGGGTACTGCAGTAGGGTGAAAATAACTGAATCTTTGAGGAAAGGAGTAATAGTGGTCATTCCGCAAGAGGGGCAAGATCCTTCAAGGTTGGGATCCTGTAGACCAGTAACAAATTTGAACCATAATTCTAAGGTGCTTACATCCATTATGGCAACTAGAGTGGCACCCATAGTGATTTAAAGTAGTGGATGGTGATCATTGTTGATTTTTGGGTGGCAGACTGCCATTTGATAACATCATTAGCACCCTGCTGATATTGCACATTGCAGTTAAGGAGGGGAACATCGGTGCAATAATTTCAGTAGATGTAGAGAAGGCATTTTGTAAGGTGGCGCAAAGATGCATGTCTTTGTAGAGTTGGAAGAACTGGGATTTCTAGAGCACTTCATCTTCCTAGGAAAAACATCTGGGACAGAGGAGAAGGCAAACATAGAAGCGTCTCTGTCAGAAGTGATGAGGTTAAGGGGTATGAGGCAGGGCTGCCCTCTCCAATTTGCTGTGCATTTGGAACCATTGGTTCTAACAGAAATTACAATGTGATGGGTATAGCTTGGGGAAATATGGAAGTGAGCCTTGTTTATGGTTTGAGTGCTTCAACCTTGTTTATGGTTTGAGTGCTTTCCAAAGCAAACCTTGTTTATGGTTTGAAATATGGATGCGAAAATTGTATCATATGCAGATGACATTCTTCTGACTTTTTAAGGAAGCTGGAGGAAGGCTTAGAATAGATGTTAAATATCTTTGCAAAGTTTGGAGAATTCTCTGGATACAAGATAAAAAGCAAAATGACAGAAACCACTGGAATAAACATGAGACAAGGGGGAGGACTGTGTGCAGGAGGTACTCAGGGATGTGGGAGGATAATGTGCTTCGATATTTAAAGGTCTTGTTAATGCAAACGTGAAAACCATTTGCAGCAAATCTGCCAGGAAGTATTGGATAAAAACCCAAAGTAATCTCTTGGCAGAAGCTGTTGGTTGAGAGGCAAGTGTTGAGCTGGCATCCACACCTGCTATACTTTGGACAGGCTTTTTGGCACCCATGTGGATAAGCAAACGATGGGCAAGCTTGAAGGACTGGTTGAGAGACTGTTTTATAGGGATAAGAGAAGGTGGTGGTCAACTGTTAGAGAGTTATGTAAAAAAGCCAGAAGGCTGCTCAGGAGTACTAGTTGGTAATGCTTGTATGACGGTTGTGCAGCTGTTACTGTGGGTGAGATGTAATATACAGGGCTATGACTCTAAATGGAAGTGGATGCTGACACAGAATTTATTTGCATGATTAAGGTAGGATGACACAATGGAGGTGATATGAGAAAAGGATGCTCTGGAGATGATTCCACCAGTGCTGGATGTGATCATTAAGGAGGTAACTCGGATATTTCAGAAGGGGCAATTTGAAGAATTGGAGACAGCATGGGCTTCTAGTAGGAGGAGAGATGCAAGTCTGTCAGGGTAATACTCGAGCTACTACGTAGTAAAATGAGGGGGGGGGGCTGATGTATTGGGAATAGATGTCAGAAAAACTCTGAGAGCAGTTCTTTCACTTGGTATCCCTTTATCTCTACCTGTACTCTGATTTCAGTCCCTGGTAGGGAAGACTGTCTGTAGACTGCAGTCCAAATGTCATCTTGGCCTCTTCCCACTCCTGCTACCCTTCCATCTCTAGTTACTTGCTTCCTAATACCTTGGTTGGTTTGCCTGTTTTCTCCAGTAAATTCCAGCCCCCTCTTGTATTTTCCCTGTATCCCAAATTGCACTCATCCCTGTCGGCAAAATCCCTTTTCTCCATTCTTGAATTTGCTTAGTTCTTGGAATACTTTCTGCTACTTTATGAACATAATATAATCCATATGGCTGCTATTCTTAAGGATCTGCATCTAAAATCCCACACTCTCCTTATTTTTTGAATTTCTCTCATTTCATCATTCTCTTCCACTTTGAATTATAGCTTTCTGTTTGAGTTAGGTACATGGTCCTTAACTGTGTAGCTCCTTAATATCCTTTCAAGTCATGTAATCCTAAACCACCTCATTCTATTGCAGAGATCAACTTATCTCACTTGAACTTGCCATTTTTTCCCCTCCCAGATAAAAATACTTATACTTTCTATTAATTGCTGTCCTCAACTTCTCCTCTGGCTGTTAATGTATGTCTGATCTATATATAAAGCTAACTGGACTAAAAACATTTTTCACTGCTTGTATCTTGATGATCATCGTGCATACAGCTGCAGTCATAACAGATGGGTTTTCCTGCCGTCAGGCGGGTCCTCGGTCGGCCGAATTCCAAAGTCTAGGTCCGGCGTCTGTTGTCGTCGCTTCTTCCCTGACGTCGGTGCGACAGGGGTATAAAAGAACCAGCTGACGCCATTTTCCTCAGTCTTTCTTGCCGCGCGGTGCCCGAAGCAGAAGCAGTTCACAAGTGCCGGTCGGCCAGCTCCTGAGATTACGAATATTTTGCAACCAAAGTCTTCTTGAAAGCTAAGTACCCTGTTGGGGAAACTTTTCTTGCCTCAGACCGATGTCAGGCAAAGTTAATAATTGTATTTCATGTGGGAAGCAAATACTGCATAAGGATTTTCATTCCCTCTGCATTCCTTGCTTTGGCCCAGACCACGACGTCTCAGCCTGTCATTTTTGTGCTACATTCAACAGACGCACCATTAAGCGTCGGGCGGAGTTCGCCCAGCACTATTTTGGCAAAAAATTTTATTACATTATGTCGTCGGATACTTCGACTCCAGTTTTGAGTAAAAGACGCAAAGATAAGGACCGACACACGAGGTCCGCGGCTTCTACCAACACCATGCAAAAGCCGACTACAGATGGTCCGGTTCTCAGTGAGCCGCCTACGCAGCCCCTGACTACCGACGACACTTCATTGGCGGTGTCTACTGTACCCGAGGTTGCAGGCTCTTCGGCCCACACCCTGACTACCGATACCGAAGCCACTCTTGGTGGTGAAACTCAGAGTTTAGACAGGTCTGCCACCTCTCAAGGTGTCTTCAGGCCTTCCTCTTCTTTTTCCATCAAGGCTTTCACTAAGTCTAAAGCAGCTATGCAAACTAAGAGACAAGCTCCACAGGGCCCTTCTCAAGGCCCCATGCCTAAAAAGCAGATGCTCAAAATGGCTGAGGATTTGATTACTCTTATCAGGGGTTCTCAACCCCCCCCCCCCCGGACAAAAGGCCCAGAGTGGAGGAAGAATCCCCCTCCTCAGACCAGGCCTCCATTATTTCAGGGCATTCTGATGACAAGGAACATTCTTACTCCCCTTTTGAAGATTCTGATGCAGAGGAGTCCATTCCCTCTGTCTCCCCCCCTGAGGATTACTCTTTTGGGGAAACCTTGCATACCTTGAGGGAACACTTCCACTGGGAAGGCCAGGAGTACTCAGACTCCAAGAAAAGGCTTAGGGATTTTCTCTTGCTCCTTCAGCACAGGCCTCTGGCTATACCTCCTGTCTTAGACATTCTAGATGATATGTATTCGGAGGCCTGCCTTAACCCAGACTCTTTAGCTCCAGCCCCAGTCAAGCCTGACGGGTATTACCGGGTTCCTGACTCACACTAATTCCTATACAAAAGCCATGCGACTGACCCAGAAACTATCTCACAGGGCCCCAAGGGAATTAAGGCCTCCACTGCTAAAAATCCATTACCTTCAGAGAGAGATTCCAGAGCTTTAGAAAGGTGGGGGGAAAAGGTATACACCTCGTCCCCATGAGGGCATTAAACTGCCAGTTCCATATGTTGAAGTACCAACAGTTTCTGTTATCACAGTTGAGAAGCAAAATGTCACACCCTGAACAACCAGACTTGAAGGAGTTGCAGGATTTGATGCATAGTGCAGAACAAGTGGGTAAACATACCTTGCAGTGTGGTTTTGATACTATAGAGGCCTCATGTAGAGCTGCTGTTACAGGATCAGTCATACGTAGACATGCCTGGCTCAAAGAGCAAACCTTACCAGATCATGTCAAAGCTAAATTACTAGATGCCCTTCTGCTAAAAGATGTATTATTTGGTGTTAAAGCTGAGGAGGTCTTAAAGAAAATGGAGGAAAAGGCTAAATCAATGCAAACAGTGAAAGATTTCCTGCAGGTACAACCTCCACGTTTCAGTAGAAATTGGCCTTCCAAAAACTGGTCCTTTCCAGCCATGGACAGACCCCAAAGAGGCAGATACAGGCGCCCGAGGGGCAGAGGGCAATCTCAATGATTGTTTAGAGGCAGACAATGGCAAGCTCCTACACAAAGAGGTGGTGAGGACAGTTCACAGCCATTCAGAAAGCAGACCCAATGACTTTCCCCTTTGCATGCCAAACAAGGCTCAAATGGCAGCACCTTTAGGTGGAAAACTGGCATTATTTTCGAAAAATTGGCATATTGTCACAAAAGACAAATGGATCCTGGACATTATAAACAGAGGCTACAGATTCCATTTTCACACCCTTCCAAAAATGAGAGGCATGCCAAACCTGCCACACAATCAAAGGGCAGAGGCACAAAAACAAATTTCAGATCTCATGGACATGAAAGCTATTCAAGAGGTACCTACACAAGAACAAGGTCAAGGTTTTTACTCCAGACTATTCCTGGTACCAAGGAAGGGAAAAGATTGGAAACCTATTTTGGACCTATCCATCCTAAACACATTTTTAATCATGCCAAAATTCAAGATGCTCACATTACAGCAGCTTCTTCCCATGCTGGGCAAGGAGTCTTGGCTGGTAACATTGGACCTCAAGGAGGCATACCTGCATGTCCCAATCAGACAAGATTGCAGAAGATACCTCAGATTTCTTGCAGGTTCAGCCCATTATCAATTCTCTGCATTGCCCTTTGGCTTATCTACTGCACCCAGAGTATTCATGAAATGCCTGGCATCAGTAATTGCCTACCGCAGACTTCAAGGGATACAAATATACCCATACTTGGATGACTGCCTGATCCAAGCGGACAGCAAGCACATACTTCTGAAACATCTGGCTTTTGTAATAATGTTGTTGAATTATCTGGGATACACAGTCAACAAAAAGAAATCAAGGCTAATACCCTCTCAAACAATAATTTTCCTGGGTGCCAACTTGGACACAAACACCCAGATGGCCTACCTCACGCCAGAGAAACAGGGGCAACTAACTCAATACTTCAGAAAACTAGCAAATTTCACCAGGCTGACTGCAAGGAAAATCCTGCAGGCTCTGGGATTCATGGCATCTTGCATCCTACTAATCCCATGTGCAAAGCTGCATATGAGGAAACGTCAATGGTACCTGAAAAACCTATGGTCTCAACACAGTCACAGTTTGGAAACAATAATACCACTGATTCCATGTCTTCAAAAGGAATTTCTGTGGTGGGCTCAAGCATGCCTAAGAAACGCAGGTTTCCCATTCTGCAAGCCTCAAGCAAATCAAGTCATCACAACAGACGCCTCGGACTACGCCTGGGGGGCGCACATGACAGATCGGTGCATTCAGGGCAAATGGTCCCAAAAAGAAAAGCACCTACACATCAATCAAAAGGAAATGCTAGCAGTAATAAATGCTATTATAGCTTTCAAAGACCTTCTGCATCAAGGCCAACTATTGATAAGGACGGACAACACCACAGTAATGTGGTACATAAACAAACAGGGAGGAACCCATTCATACCCCCTATGCAGGCTGGCCATGTCTCTTTGGGACATGGCTCTGGAATTACAAATCGAGCTTCAAGCACAGTACTTGCCAGGCAAGGAAAACACGCTGGCAGACAACCTAAGCAGAAATATGACAGATCCACACGAATGGAAGTTGCATCCTCAAGTTTTTACAGAGATAATTCAAGCATGGGGAAGGCCAGACAGAGATCTCTTTGCCTCCCACAAAAATCAGCAATTGGAAAAATTCTGCTCAAGGACTTTTCATCCACAGGTCTGGAGAGTGGACGCACTCTCTTTCAGTTGGACAACAATGACAGTTTATGCCTTTCCACCTCTTCCTCTGCTGCCCAAAGTTCTATTAAAAACCAGAACAGACAGACCAAAGATGATTCTCGTTGCTCCAGACTGGCCAAGACAACACTGGTACCCACTCCTGAGGTGCCTGACGCATTCACCACCAAGGACCCTACCTCTAATGCCGCCTCTTCTGACACAGCACAGCTTCAAAACTCTTCAGTCAGCTGAAAACACTCAATCTGGCCGCATGGAAGATTGCTTAACTTCACAACAGACCTTACTCTCCAAGGAGGTGCAGGATGTCATTTTGGAGGCCAGAAGGCCTTCTACTAGAAAACCTTACTCCGCAAAATGGAAAAAGGTTTTGTGCCTGGAATGAGAAAAAGGGCCAGAATCCTGGAATACTGAATTTACCTCAAATATTACAGTATCTAGCTGAGATGCTAAGCAGTGGACTTTAATTCTCCTCCATCAAAATCTATGTCTCAGCCATTTCTGCAGAATACAACACTGATCCTCCTTTATTCTCTCACCCCTTCTTAAGACAGTTCCTCAGAGGGGCTAAGAATATAAAACCCCCAAGGAAACGGCCAGTACCTGCTTGGGACCTCAATTTCATTCTAGACAAACTGACCCTGCCTCCTTTTGAGCCAGCTGCCTTAACAGAATTGCAATATTTGTCCTGGAAAACGGCCTTCCTTCTGGCTATCACCTCAGCTCGCAGGGTATCGGAACTACAAGCCCTCATGGCTGTGCAGCCTTTCATCATTTTCCATCAGGACAGAGTTTCCTTACGAACCAATCTGTCCTTTATGCCAAAGGTGGTATCCAGGGTAGCTTTGAATCAGGCTATCCACTTGCCTACCTTTTACCCTAATCCTCAAAACAAAGGGGAGATACTACTACATTCCTTGGACATCCACAGACAGCTGCGTTATTATTTGGACAGAACAAAGCCTTTCAGAACATCAGAACAACTCCTTGTGTCCTATGCTACAGGAGCTCAAGGGAAGCCAATTTCCAAACAGACAATCTCAAAATGGATAGCCTACTGCATACGCTTTTGTTACTCTCTTCATGGTAAAACTGTACCTGCAGGCATCAGATCTCACTCCACAAGGGCCACAGCTACCTCTGTAGCTTTCCTCAGAGGGGTTCTTACCAAAGATATTTTGGAAGCAGCCACTTGGAGTTCTGTGCATACCTTCTCCAAGCACTATCACCTACCATTATACTCCAAAACTAGAGCAGGCTTTGCCACTGCAGTCTTGCAGGGCATCCTGGCTCCTCCTAGTTCCACCTAGTGCCTACCACCCCTTTTTTAGCTTTGGGATTCTACCCATCTGTTATGACTGCAGCTGTATGCATGATGAACATAGTACAGTTTTGTACCTACCATAAATGTAGATGTTCGAGTGCTAATACAGCTGCAGTCCAGGTTTCCCTCCCTCCTTCCCCTCTTGGGACAGGCCTATTGGCTAACACCTCCTCATACAACCTGATTGGGGTATTCATTTATGGTGTATTTGCTTGCAACTACTGTTTTTTGATTATATTACATTGCATTATTGCATAAATTTATGTATTGCCTTCCTTCTGGGGGCACCTGACATCTGGGGCAAGAAAAACTGAAGAAAATGGCGTCTGCTGGTTCTTTTATACCCCTGTCGCACTGATGTCAGGGAAGAAATGACGACAACCGACGCCGGACCTAGACTTTGGAATTCGGCCGACCGAGGACCCGCCTGACGGCAGGAAAACCCATCTGTTATGACTGCAGCTGTACATCTACATTTATGGTAGGTACAAAACTGTACTTTATCCATATCCAAAAACAAGAGCTTCCAGTTTTTCAGTTTTTGAATTAACTTTTGTTTATTCTCTTTCTACATATCCTTAGGTGCTATAACAGAATCCTTTTTAAGCCATACTCCGAAATATTTACTTTTATCATGTCTCCGTAAGTATGAGTATTGGTGAACCAGTTTCTGTTTGGGTACATAGTTTGCAGCTCTATTCTGTTTTGTTTTAATATCCCAAAAGACTTGAAACTGTCTTTGGTGTCCCACAAAAGTGAGATATCCTTTTCTGGTTTTTATCAGGTACACAGTGATGTCGTCTGCAAATAAAGCCAACTTTTCTTGATTACCATACCAGTTATATACTTTAATTTCCAAGTCCCTTATTTTCTTAGCCAGTGGCTCTAAATATAAAGCAGATAAAGGTGAAAGATGACCCTTATGCCTGGTTCCTCTCAAGTGACAACAGAGAAGAACCCTCCTACTTTAATCTTTGTTACTGATGCTTCATATATCCTCCTAATCAACTTTTATTATATTGGGAATGCAAATAATTTCATCAGCTTATTCATAAAATCTCAGCTTACTCTGTCAAATACTTTCTCTGCATCATAACAGTGGTATTTTCTTACATTCTGCTTCCTTGTTGATCACCATTGTTCTGTTAATGTTCTCAGGTGTTCATAGGTTCATAGGTTCATAGGTTCATACTAGGCTATCTGCCCGAGGGCATTTACAAGCCTAGCCCATCGTTTTGTGGCTTACGCCACCCCTTTAGTATGGGGAACTATACCCATTATTTTGCTGTGCCTCTGTTGAGCAGTGACACTGAGGTAATCCCTGGGGTATATCTGCGATCTCCCATCCATTGGTCAAGATTTCTCTTGAACAAGGCCAGCGAGGTGCTCTGCCTCACATGTACCGGGATTTTGTTCCACAGCATAGGGAGTCTTTGGGTGATGAATCTATCCCTCCAGCACGTCCTATTAATAGCCGTGTCGAGGTTTAAGTCTCCGCCCTTGTGGCTCTGATGGATCTAGATTTTTGAGGTGAAGCATTTTCATCAAATCAGGGTTTGACATCGCCTTGTATGTTAGGGAAAGGTCACCTGTGAGCAAGCGGTAAGCGACTGAATAGAGCTGGAGTTCTTTCAGTCGGGCAGCATAGGACATACTTTTGAGACCCTTTATCCTTTTGGTGAGGAACTTTTGTGGCCTCTCCAGCTGCTGCAAGTGTCGGGTCAGATACATTCCGAATGGGGCATTGTACTCAATCATTGGTCTGATGAGTGATGAGTAAAGGGAGACTATGACCTCCCTTGATCTAGATGAGAATCCCTTCATGATAAGGTGGGCAATGTAGAAGGTCTTCCTAACTACTTTAGCTACATGGGTGTCAAATGACAGACTACTATCAACCTGGGTCCCCAGGTCCCTGATGACTTCTTCTGTGCTCAGTGGATTGCCACCTATTTGGTAGCTAGGGGTAACCTTGTTTTTCCCGAAGGGTATGACTATGCATTTTTTGGCATTTAACTTTAGGCCGTGGCTCTGGCACCAGTTATCTGTTTCTGTGAGACCCTTCTGAAGGATATCTGTGTCAGATGTGTTTTCTACTATGGCGCCCAGTTTGCAGTCATCTGCAAACTTTGTCAGCCATAACCCTCCTGTGTTTGCTTTTACTTGGAAAAGTAGATGCCAAACAAGAGTGGGCCCAGGACTGAGCCCTGTGGGACACCACTTGTGACAGGCTTTGAGTCTGACATGGCGCCAGCAACTCTGACCCTGTGGGTTCTGTCACTCAGCCAGTTTGCAACCCATCTTGTGATGTATGGGTTAACATTTAAGCTGATGAGTTTTTCAATGATACCCGAGTGGGGTATTGTATCGAAGGCCTTAGCCAGATCGAGGTAGGCTGTATGGACTGCCTTTCCCTCATCAATGGCTTTGGTGACTGTTTGAAAAAGTCAACCAAGTTTAAAAGGCATGATCTGCCTTTGACAAAGCCAAACTGGGTTGGATCCAAAGTCTGCAAATTCCCTGTGTCTTTATTTATGAGGTCCATTATGATCCTCTCCATGGCTTTGCAGATAAGGCTTGTCAAGCTAATGGGCGGTAATTTCCAGGGTCGGTGGAGGCACCGCCTTTGTGAAGTGGGACCACAGTTGCAGTGCGCCACTCCTGGAGTGCGTATCCAGAGGTAAGACTTTGATTAAACAGCTGTCCTAGCTGTGGGTTTAATTCCTCATTGAGTTCGTGGAGCACACAGCCGGGGACACCATCAGGTCCCATGGATGCTGTGTTTTTGCTTTGGAGAGAGCAGTTCTCACTTGGGCTGGAGATGTTTGGGGGCTGAAATCGTTTGGTATAGATATCTCTCCTTTTGGGGGAGGGGAGAAGTTTGCACTGAACCTGTCAGCCAGTATGTTGGCAATGTCTGTAGGATCAGTAATCTTCACATCCTTTTGAACTAGTTCTGAGCATATCTGGGAGTTTCCTCCTAGGTTTCTAACATAGCTAAAGAAGGCCTTATGATTGTCTTTTGAGTCTTTAGCTATTTTTCTCTCGAAATTTGCTTTGGATGATTTTATGAGAGCTCTTAGTTTTTTACTTATAGTGATCAAGGGTGTCTTACCTTTTAAGGATTTTGATCTATCTTGTAGTAGCTTCCTCCTTTTGTTGTAGAGTTTATTTATGGCTGGGGTCCACCAGACTGGACACTTGCCTTTGGTACAAAGAGTCTTTGTTTTGCTTGGGATTGCCTTATCCATGCAGTCCTGCAGGTGCTGGTAGAAGGCATTTGTAAGTGATTCAGCGGCTTGAGTACTGTTTTCCGCGCTCGGGGCCTTAAAGGAGACCACACTAGTCTTTAGAAGTGTGAAGTCGGCTTTTGAGAAGTTCTTTACTGTGGTCTTTTTTATTTCAGGTGGGGGTGGGATGAGGACCTCCAGCGAGATTAGTTTGTGATCTGATCTCACCAGTGAGGGGTATACTTCGGTGTTGAACATTGTGCTCCCATGTTCGTGATGATGAGATCAAGTATGTTATCTCCTCTTGTGGGGATGGTGACTAGTTGTTCCATGGCATTTGAGTTTATGAATTCCAGGAACTTTTGGGCTAGGGTGTTTGGGCTTGAGTAGTGTTCCCAGTCTATATTAGGGTAATTGAAGTCACCTAGTATGATGGTGTTTGGTGATACATTTATCCCCTCTAGTGTTTTCAGGAAGGCCATGTGAGGTTCCTGAGTTTGTGAGGGTGGCCTGTAACATGCTACAATTTGCAGAGCAGTCTTGCCTACGGTTAATTGCACCTGGATGGTCTCCGATGCATCATGCGTTGCCACCAGTCTTGAGGTGTGGGTGTCCTTGATGAATATGGATACCCCCCCTCCTTTCTTGGTATTGTCCGGATTTTGGGGCGGAACGCATGATATGAGGTAAAGCCTGATAGCTGGGGTGCTCTCAGGAGCCTTGAACCAGGTTTCTGTCACAGCACAGACATCGATGTTCTCCATACTGAGAAGGGCCTCGAGTGCGTGCATTTTGAGATTTAGACTTCTGAAATTGAGCAGCATTACCCTTAGTTTTTTCCTTTTTGTGTTCTAGGGTGGTAGGTTTAGAATTTGAGCCTTGCCTAAAAAGGCACTATGGGGGTGGCAAGAGCCTTTGCCAATATCCGGAATCCCAGGGTGACAGGTGCAAGCCGTCCCTTGCGAAGCAGCGTGGCTTGTCCAGCATGTCATCCCAGGCAGACAGATACTGGATCCCCTTTGAATGACACCAGTGTTTAAGCCAATTGTTAAAGCTGATCATCTTATCTCTGTATTGTGGCATCATTCTTGGTGAAGGTAGGATACTGCTCAAGGTCAGGGTCATACCTGCTTGGGCTACATAATCAGAGAGCTCCTCAATGTCTCTTTTCATGTAGTCCAGGAGGTGCGTCTCAGGTCGTTTACACCAGCGTGGACAATGACTGAGTCATATTTGTACCTGCTGTTGAGAGACCTGAGTGCTTGCGTTATGTGGCGGATTCTAGCGCCCGACAGACAGCTTACTGTGACCTTCTCTTTACTCAGTCTGGTGAGCGGGACGTCAGTGTGTCTGACTATGGAGTCACCAATGACTAGTGTGTCTGGCATTGTGTTTGGCCTTAAGGGCTGTGACTGTTTGACACTCTGACTGTGAGGTCTATGTGTTGCAGGTGTTGTGTTCTGAGGTGGTGGTTGTTTGGGTGTCTGCTTTGGTGGCCTCTGCTGTTTTGGTAGATTTTTGATCAGAGCCTCCAGTATGTCTTTGTGTGTTTATGTGTATGATTTGAGGTTGTAATGGTACTATGTGAGACTGGGTCTATAGTGTGTGTGGTAACCTTCTCCTCCTGACTGGTCTTGCCAGTCCTATGTTGAGAGAGCTCAGCCTCCAGTTTGGCCGTATAGTTGCATCTCGCATGTATTTGTGTTTTGTGGGAGGAGGAGAGGGTTGTCTGTGTACATGAGGCAATTGTAACATTGCCTCAATATTCCCATGTTCACCAGCTGAGCAGGAGAGGACACTAGCAACTGATCGCTCGACATGCTAGACGGATAGACAAAAAACTTTAAAAAAAGATTCTGGGGATGTGGGTGACCGAGAATTGGGGGTTGCCTTTTTGGGGTACTATCTATGACAAGAGTGCCGTATCAAGGTAATAAGTACTGTAGGAGCAAGTGCTAGGTTTAACAGATAGAGAATAGTCTACTAGGTGTCAAGTAGAAATGATCTTTTTAGTTAAAGGATGCGCTGATTTGATCAGTAGTATAGTTCGAGGAAGGTAGTTTTAAGGGAAAATTTGAAGAGTGGACTTTAGGTAGCCCGAATAGTTTAAACCTGCTTAACCGCCGCTGCCCTAGTGTGCAACAGTGGCAGCTCAGCTAAATCAGCTAATTCGCGCTAATTAGCAGCGAATTGCCAAAGCGTGCTTTATAGCAGGGGCTGGAAAAGACAGGAAATGACCCAAAATGGCCAATAAACTACAAGTTACTGCTTTAAACCACTCCTCTGAGGACAACCAGGCAGCTCAGTACTCCCTACTCCCACTAGTGAGTAAAGAAACTACCCCTTGACCAAACAAGGAAAATGGAGAAAACAGGAACCAAGACAAAGCCCAGGGATCAGCAAAATCTGATCACTGGAACAAACTATTAGAAAAGTATGGAAAACAAGAGTATTTTTTTTGTTTTTCAAGTTTTTTCAGAAAGGCAGAAAATACAATAAATGCTGTGTTTTTGACTAAATGCTATCAAAAGCTAGTACACTTGAGTGTATTAGCCTGTTGTTTAACTTTTAAGCAAAACTTAAACAAGCAAGTGCAATAAACAGTTCAAGCTATAAAAAAACAGTAAAAATAGGTAATAGCAGAATAAAACAGGCAGAAATAGCAATCGAAAGGCTTAAAAAGTCGAAAATGCAGAAAAAAATACTTAAAATCTGGAAAGTTTGTCTTTTCTGGTCTCTGCTGCTCTAGGAACTCTGCTGGACACCACGAGGAGCTGTGCTGAGTTCTCTATAGCCAGAAAAGCCCGCCAAAGCGTGCTTTATAGCAGGGGGCTGGAAAAGACAGGAAATGACCCAAAATGGCCAATAAACTACAAGTTACTGCTTTACCTCCACAAAATAACATTGATCTTTATCAATTTTGGTAACACCTTTGTTATTTTAGCTTTTATGGGCATTAAATATTTTATAATCATGGTTTAAAATTGAAAAGGTCTTATTCTAAGCTGGTCTGATGGTTCTTTTTATTGTCTTTAGGTATTACAGCCACCACAACTTTCTTTCAGGGTGTTGGTGCTTCCCTCCTTTTAAGCAAAAACCTTTCAGATCTTATCACTTTTCCTCTCTTAGCTTCCAGACTTCACCAGGAGTGCCATCTATTCTTGGAGAGTTTCCTGCAGATTGATTATGTATCACATTTTTATCTCCTCTCCTCCTATCTTAACTGTTAATCTTTGAGCCTCAGCTACCTCTAACCATGGCATACTTGAATCTCATAAATATTTCCATTTGTGCTCTTTCTTGATTCCCACATTTCTCTGGTTGTACAAATGTTTATAAAATTTCCAAAATGTCTGTAATATCTCTAAAGGATCTCTGCTTATTTTTCTTGTTATAGGTTCTGCAATGACATTGTGGTAAATGTTTTGGCATTTTGGAAATTTAAATAATGTTGCTTGACAGTAATCTTTCTAAACTCGTGCATTATCCATATACCCGATTATTGGGTCTACTTTAGGACCTCGAAAGTTTAATAGCTTAAATGCATATGGATTGAAGCATATGCATCGAACTGTTAAACAATCGAATTCCAAAAAAAAAACAAATGCACAAAAAAAAATATTTGAACTAGTGTAGGCAGGGGGGCAAGCCCCCTGTACCCCCACATCCCCCGCTACTTAAATATACCAACTCCGAGATCGCACTACATTGAAGTAAACGGGGAATCTCCACCTACAGAGATTTCTGTTTACATTTTCAATGTTTTGCGCTTTCAGTGTACTCGTGTCGAGAATATTGTATCGATATTCTCGGACATCGAGAAAATAAAGTAGACCCCTGATTATTTTCTCTTTAGCACTCTGCAGTTGCTCCTGTTCTTCTGTGAGATTCCCTTTATTCTGCAATACTTTAACCTTTCAGCCCCTGTAAATAATTTTTCTTGCTTATTAACCATTTTTTTTTTAATTTATACCCTATTTTAACTCCACTTTCACTTTATCTGCATACTAGCTATAATTTCTGAAGACATTTCCCTTCCCTAATAACTCTCGAATTTCCACTACCCGTTTTTCATATTCTTATTTTTTAGCAGCTAAGTGGGGAAGTGCCAGTTCCTCATTTTTGCTTTGTTGCTCTGTATTTTTATCCTGGCTGTTGATGCATGATCAAAAATTTTGGATTTGGGTCAAAGTTTTCAATTAAATGCACATGTTCCTGTGAAATTTCTGTCTAGTCTAGCCCGGTTATTGTGTCTTTGGGAATAATATGTAAATTCTCTTGAGGAGTTCTACTGAATTCACATCTTCCATACCAAGTATTTTCATAAATTTCTTCAGTAATCTACCTTTTTATTATATTTTCCCTTTTAGGTCACCCAGGTACACCCTTACTGTTGCAAATCAAGTTCTATTCCCCACCTGTAAAGAATATTCACTGCTGAAAGCTAATTATCTCTATCAAAATGTTAAGTTCCACACTAGCAGTTTTAGGTGGAATATAAATACATGGCATTATAATCCTCTTCCCTTGCAGTAGCCCCTTACTATCACAAATATACTATTATCGCCCCCACCACTGTTGGATCTCCCCTGGCAAGTAGTATAATTACTCCCCTTTCCCCCAAAATTCTGCTGAGTATCCATCCTGAAATCCTTTTTGCCAAGTTCACATGCTCATTTCTTTCCAGATGTGTTTATTCTATGTTATAGCTATTTAAACTCTGCATTTTTCTTTTTTTAACATATTGATTGAATTGTCACTTATGACATAGGCAATCCTACATTTAAATAAATTAAAATAAACCATATTTGCTCCAACCCTTTTCTAATGATCTCACTTCCATTTTTTTTTATTTCTGTTACAATAGTCACTGCTTCTAGTATGACTGGTTTAGACTTTGGTTTCCATTTTCTAGTAACTGTTTTTTGGCAGCCACCAGAATTAAATGCAGCAAAGCTTTACTATGTCCAGGCAATTCCAGTTCTGTATCACCACTCCAAAAAAAATCCTTGGTTACACCAACTTGCTCACTTGGAGTTTGATAGAGTAGTCTGCAAGGAATTTTTAAAAGCCCACCAGCTTTATTACACACCCAAAAATATGTTCCCAGTTACTTCTGTATTACATTTCAAGCATTTGCAATCTACTTGAGAAAAAATTCTGTGGAGGGTATAAAAAATACTTAATGCAAACACTTCCAAGCAAAGGTCCTAGATATTCTAGACTGCAATCTGCACTTATTAATATAAGTCAGTCCTCTTACCTTTTTGTGTATTCCTGTGTGGCCCATTGTAAAATGTGGATGGTGTAGCCATTATGATGAGAATTTATTATTTCCACCTATTTTACATTAAAGACCGCTTTTGTGTTGCACACACCCACTAATGTTTGGCAGACTGATCTTACTATGTTGATGTCCTTCAAGGATGCATCTGCAGTCCTTACAAATGGGGTTGTCCTGTCGTCAGGCAGCCCTTCGGTCGGCCGGATTCCAAAGTCTGGGTCTGGCTTCGGCTGGTGTCGCACTTCACCCGACGTCATTGCGGCAGTTCTTCGGGTATAAAGGCATCAGCCGACGGCATTTTCCTCAGTCTTTCTTGCCGCGTGGCGCCCGAAGCAGAAGCTGTTCGCAAGTGCCGGTCGGTCAGATCCAGAGATTACTACTACCGAATATTACTTCGAAGACTTCTAAAAAGCCAAGTACCCCGTTGGGGACTCTTTCTTGCCTCTGCCGATGTCAGAGAAAGTGAATAACTGTTTATCTTGTGGGAAACAAATACCTCATAAAGATTTCCACTCCTACTGCATACATTGTTTAGGCCCAGACCACGACGTAGCAGCTTGTCTAGCCTGTGCTTCTTTTAACCGACGGACGCTTAGACGTCGGTCGGAGTTTGCTGAACAGATTTTCGGCTCCAATTTTGCCTATATTATGCCGTCGGATCCTCCGACAACGCAAATGACCAAAAAATGCAAAGAAAAGGACCGACACTCACGGTCCGCGGTTTCGGCCAAAACCGCGGTTAAGCAAACTGCGAGTGTCTCGGTTTCGGCCGAAACCGAGCAAGCGGTTCTTTCTTCAGCCGAAACCATGCCTTCTACAGAGGCCTCTTCTAACCTGGTAGAATCGGCTTCTGAAATCCAACCTCCTGTTGCGGTTTCACAGGAATTATCAGACACCATTCCCCTGGATATTTCAACCCCTGCACGTGGAGCTGCTAGGCCTCCTGCAGCAATGTCTATTAAGGCCTTTGCCAGGGCTAAAGCAGCCAAAGCATCAAAGACGGTGCCTGCCAAACCCCCCTCTCACAGGCCCAGCACCAGCTCCCATATGCTTTCTTTGGCTGAGGATCTCATCTCTTTAATTCGTGGATCCCAGCCACATCCAGACAGGGCCTCTCTCCCTCCTCCAGAAAAGAGGCCTAGAGCAAAGCCCCCTGAGCCAGTATCCACAGATGATTCCTCTGATGACTCAGAACATACAGACCCTCCTGAGGCTCCTTATTCTCCTTACGAAGACTCTGATGCTGAAGAGTCCATCCCTTCAGCCTCTCTGCCTGAGGAATTTTCCTTTGGGGAAACCTTGCATGCTATGAGGGAACAATTTCAGTGGCAGGGCCAAGATTTCTCATACTCCAGAAAAAGGCTTAGGACCTTTCTACATTTGCCACAACATAGGCCTTTAGCTATACCTCCAGTTCTTTCTGTTGTAGACGATGCATTTAATGATGCTTGCACTGCTCCTGATTCATTACCTCCGGCTCCTGCCAAGCCCGATAGGTTCTACAGGGTCCCGGACACTTATCACCATTTATACAAGGCTCCTTTTGCAGATCCAGAGACTATCTCCCAGGGCCCTAAAGCTGTAGCAGCTACTTCTGCTAAAAAAACCCTCCCCTCTGAAAGGGAATCCAGGTCCTTAGAGAGATGGGGTAAAAAAGTTTACACCTCTGCTACTTTGTCAGCTAGGGCTTTGAACTGCCAATTTCATATGATTCAATATCAAGAGTTTATGCTTGACCAGTTAACTAAAAAGCTGTCCTCTGAAGAATCTTTAGATAACATACAGCAGGTTAGTAACCATTCTTTAAAATGTGGCTATGATGCACTGGAGGCTTCCTTTAGATCAGCCATGACTGGCACAGTTATCAGGAGGCATGCATGGTTGAAAGAACAGGCATTACCAGACCATGTCAAATCAAAGCTTTTGGATGCACCTATGGACAAGGTTAATTTATTTGGTTCCCCTGCACAGCAGGTACTAAAAAAGATGGAAGAGAAGGCAAAATCTGTACAAACAGTGAAAGATTTCTTACAGGTTCAACCTCCAAGGTTTAGCAGGAACTGGCCCTCCAAGAATTGGTCCTTTCCGGACTCCTCTAAGACACAAAGAGGCAGGAATAGATGCTCTAGAGGCAGAAACCAATCCAGGGGTGCCTACAGGGGATGCCAGTGGCAAGGTAACAACCAGCGAGGCACGGATGCAGCCACCACCACTACAACAACTCAATCACAGTGACTTGGCGGTGACACCGCCTACCAGGGAACAACTAGAAGCACCCTTAGGCGGAAAGCTAACCTTATTTTCAAAGAACTGGCATTGCATCACAAGAGAAAAATGGATTTTGCAAACTATAGACCAAGGTTACGGGTTCCATTTCCATACTCTACCAGGAAAGAGAGGAATGCCAAACCTACCACTTACTCAAAGGACAGAAGCTCTAAAGCAAATATCTCAATTATTAAGAATGAGAGCTGTGGAAAAGGTACCATCTATGGAGCAAGGAAAGGGATTTTACTCCAGACTCTTCCTGGTACCAAGAAAAGAAAACAAATGGAGGCCTATTCTAGACCTGTCCGCTTTAAACACATTCCTCATTGTTCCAAAATTCAAAATGCTGACCCTACAGCAGCTTCTTCCCATGCTGGGCAAGGAGTCTTGGCTGGTAACTCTAGATCTCAAGGAGGCATACCTGCACGTCCCCATACGACCAATCTGCAGAAGATACCTCAGATTTCTTGCAGGATCAGAGCATTATCAATTCTCAGCATTGCCCTTTGGCTTATCTACTGCGCCCAGAGTGTTCACGAAATGCCTGGCATCAGTAATCGCTCATTGCAGACTTCAGGGGATTCAAATTTATCCCTACCTGGACGACTGCCTGATACAAGCGGACAACAAAAGCAAGCTAACAGAAGACTTAAAAAGAGTCATTTACCTGCTGCAAACCCTGGGATATACAGTCAATATAAAAAAGTCAAGGCTGATTCCATCCCAAAGAATAACCTTTCTGGGTGCAGAACTGGACACATCAAAACAAATGGCATTCCTAACTGCAGAAAAGAAAGAGCAACTACCTTTCTATTTCTTGGCATTAACAAAGCAGAACCATCTAACTGCAAGAAAAGTGCTACAAGCTCTATGCTTCATGGCATCCTGTATAATACTGGTCCCTCATGCCAGACTGCATATGAGAAAGCTACAGTGGTACCTAAAGAATTTGTGGTCCCAACACAAGCACAGCCTAGAAACCAAAATTCCAATAATCCCATGCCTGAAACAAGAGTTCCTATGGTGGGCTCAGGCCTGTCAATCAAACACAGGATTGCCCTTCTGCAACAGTCAACCAAGACAAACCATCACGACAGATGCCTCAGACCTCGGTTGGGGGCACACATGCTGGGCAAGTGCATTCAAGGCCTATGGACTCAAGACCAGCTGCACCTGCACATAAATCTAAAGGAAATGATGGCAGTAAAATTGGCAATCCAGTCTTTCAGACCTTTTCTCCAAGAAGGTCAGTTGATGATAAGGACAGACAACACCACAGTTATGTGGTACATCAACAAACAGGGAGGCACACATTCATATCCTCTATGCCGGCTGGCACTGGACCTATGGGATGTGGCTCTGAGCTACAACATTCAGTTACAAGCAATTTTTGTACCGGGGAAGGAAAACATTCTAGCAGACATACTAAGCAGAACTACCACAGATGCCCACGAATGGATGCTGCATCCGGACATCTTCAAAGCCATCACAAGAGAATGGGGATTACCACAAATAGACTTGTTTGCATCCCCACTCAATCACCAGCTAAAGAAATTCTGCACAAGGACGTACCACCCACTTGCTTGGAAGGTGGACTCCCTATCTTTCAGTTGGAAAAACCTGACAGCATACGCATTCCCACCACTTCCTTTGATGCACAAGGTGCTTCTGAAGATCAAAGAGGAACGTCCGAGGATCATTCTGATAGCTCCAGACTGGCCAAGACAACATTGGTATCCATTGCTAAGGAGCATGTCTCGGGAACAAATATGGACACTACCCCTGATCCCATTACTGTTAACGCAGAACAACTACAACATCCTGCATCCAAACCTGAAAACTCTGCAGCTAACTGCCTGGAACATTACATAACAGCAATTAACCCAATATTAATCCCAAAGGGTTAAAGACATAATCCTGGAGGCTCGTAGACCTTCAACAAGAAAGAATTATGCAGCAAAATGGAAAAGATATCTCATTTGGAGTACTGCAAAGGGGCAAGATGTGGCACTGGTGAACATAGCCAACATCCTGGAGTACTTAGCAGAGCTCTTCCATACAGGCCTGTCCTATTCTTCCATCAAGATACATGCATCAGCTATTTCAGCAGAATACAGCTTGGATCCTCCTGTCTTCTCTCATCCTCTGCTCAGACAGTTTCTGAGAGGAATTAAAAATGTGAAACCTCCCAGGAAACCTCCATTGCCAGCATGGGACTTTGAACTTTGTGCTAGAAAAATTAACACTTCCCCCTTTCGAACCAGCAGCAACAACAGAATTACAATACTTATCCTGGAAGACTGCTTTCCTGCTGGCAATAACCTCAGCAAGAAGGGTCTCTGAACTACAGGCATTAATGGCAGTGCAACCCTTCCTGATCTTCCATCAAGATAGAGTGTCCATGAGAACAAATCCTACATTTATGCCTAAGGTGGTATCCAGAGTCTCTTTAAATCAGGCTATCCACCTACCTACATTCTTCCCCAACCCACAGAACAGGGGAGAAAGACTCTTGCATACCTTGGATGTACATAGACAATTACGCTACTACCTGGACAGGACAAAAACCAATAGAAAAACTGACCAGCTTCTGGTAGCATATGCAACAGGAAAGGAAGGAAAACCAATTTCAAAACAGACAATCTCCAAATGGATAGGAAATTGCATTAGATTTTGTTACTCCTTCCATGAAAAGAAAACTCCAGAGAACATCAGGCCTCACTCCACAAGGGCTACAGCCACTACCACAGCTTTCTTACGAGGAGTGGCTACCAAGGACATTATAGAGGCTGCTACTTGGACCTCCGTGCATACATTTGCCAAGCATTACAATTTACCTCTATACTCTAGATCCCGAGCAGGTTTTGCCACTGCTGTTTTGCAAGGGATCCTAACTACACCATAATCTCTACTCTTTCCTCCTCCCCTAGTTTAGCTATGGTATTCTACCCATTTGTAAGGACTGCAGATGCATCCTTGAAGGACATAGTACAGTTTTGTACCTACCATAAATGTAGATGTCCGATAGGAATGCATCTGCAGTCAGGATTACCCACCCACCTTCCCCTCTGAGGTACTCCTAGGGTATTTGCCAACCTTCAGCTAGCTTGGGGGGGATTTATTATGGTGTATTTGTTTGTATATATGTACATACATGCTTATTTTATGTGTTTGCTCTCTACTATTGGGAAACTTTGGCATTTATCCAAATTTAGCCATCCAAGAGGGCACCTGGCATCTGGGGCAAGAAACACTGAGGAAAATGGCGTCGGCTGATGCCTTTATACCCGAAGAACTGCCGCAATGACGTCGCGTGAAGTGCGACACCAGCCGAAGCCAGACCCAGACTTTGGAATCCGGCCGACCGACCGAAGGGCTGCCTGACGACAGGACAACCCCATTTGTAAGGACTGCAGATGCATTCCTATCGGACATCTACATTTATGGTAGGTACAAAACTGTACTTTTCTTGTCATCTCCATTTAACATGTGCCACATTTTGTTTTAATGAATACCTCAAAAAACAGTCCCCAAGAACAACCCCGTAACCTGTTAACTTAAAACAAGCAGAGAAAACTTTGTACGTCTTCAGAAGTTTAAAACTCTTGATAGGAGCAATTGTCCCAAATTGACAGATGCACTGACGGGCATTGGTAATCTTATATAAATGAAAGTAAACCATATTGACTTAATTTTAGTTGCCAACATTATACTTCACTTATCTATCCAGTCATTGTCAGTCAAACATTACATACTTCACTCAAATCTTGCCTTCTTTTAAACCTTGTTCCTCCTCTGCATGTGTTCCCACAATTTCTATTTTTTCTATATAATTTGCATGTACCCTTCTCTAAAGATCCCAATTTCAGTTGTTTTATCTCTGTTACATTCACTACTTTGTACTTTTAATACAGTTGGTTTAGACTTTGGGCCAGATTCAGGAAGGCTTACACGGAGTTCAAGAGTAGTGTAAGCCTCCGTGTAAGCCTCCTGATTCAGGAACAGCCCAAATCTCCGTGTAAGAGACAGCTAACACGTCTCTTACACGGACTGGGCGTGAAAATGCTCAATACTTCATTTGCAGCTCAAAGATATGCAAATGAGGTATTTCAGCGATCCATGAAGCAGAAACCAGTCCGTGTAACGGACGTGTTAGCTGCAGAAATGTACTCAGCTGACAACTGAGTACATTTCTGCAAAATTAAAAACGGAGCTATGTCAGCTCCAAATAAAGGGTGCATATGTTTCATTAAGCATGCCAATGGCCAAATATGTGGCCATTGGCATGAAAAAGTGTTTCAAAAATAAGTTGTATAACTTTTTTTTTTTCCACGGGATTTTTGTGTTTAACTGCAGCGCACACCCGCGCAAACGGGGTGCGCTACCTAAAACTGAAAACCGAAGCTTATAAACCCACAATTGTGGGATTTATGTATTACATTGAATGTCAATGGAGGAACTTGCAGACCAAAAACAATATGGCCTCCGTTTAGTGGTTGTCAAGGGGGGGAAGCTCCGTGTAAGACATGTAACTAGTCATTACTAGGCAATCCTATGTAAATGAGGGTTACAATACTGAATCACACTGTCACATAGGTAATGAGCACTGTCTGAGTAGTGTAAGAGTTAGAGACGGGGAGGAACAGAGTAAGAGGTAGGTGACATCATGGGGGGGGATGATAGCAATAAATGTACCAGATTGGAGGGCAATGTAAGGTAACAGATGACAGACAGACATCGGGGAGGGAGGTGTGTCCCAACAGAACACTAGGAAAGTCAAGAAATTGAGGGTATACGCTATCCCTACACTCAAAGTTTCTTGATATACATGCATGCGCGCGTGTAAGGCAGGTTCAACATGTGGGAGCGTGTTGCAAACCGTTTACAACGGTTTGCGCGGGCGTGCACGTGTGTAAGGCAGTGTGCGCGCATTTTAGCATGAATCAGCCTAGCTAACACCGTGTAAGGATGTGTGCGCGCGTGTAACACCGTGTAAGGATGTGTGCGCGTGTTTAAGTGACTGTGAGCGTGTTTAAGCTGGTGTGCACATTGCTCCCCCTCAGGAAACAGAAAGGAAACAGGAAACAACTAAAATCCAGGGAAAGTGCCAGAAGATACTACTGGAGTTAATTGGTGGAAACAATTAGAAGCAGGCAATTACACAGGCAGACTAGAAGCCCAACCCAGCACTGAAAACACTGCAAAGAGCAGTGCAGGCTGTTTCTCACAACAGATACTGCCAGAAACTAAGCTATCAGAATTGAAAACTGAAAAAAGCTGAACTCAGAGCAGAAATGCTAGGGGCTGCCATAGCTATTATAATCAGGCATAGGCGAATTGCTGAGGGTGGTGACAATGCAGATGCTGACAGACAACCCAGAGTAAGGAGAAGAGTATACAGGCCCAGGGTCACCTACCATGGGTTACATGAGCTGGAGATAGTAGAGCGCTATAGAGTGGACAGAGAGCTCCTGCAGCAGATTGTTGAGCTGTGCAGGCCACACCTCACACACAGAACCAACAGAGGGGAACCCATCCCAGTGGAAACCAAGGTATGTGTTGGCCTAAGAATACTAGCAACAGGTACCTTCCAGAGACCAACTGGCGATATGATGGGGATATCACAGGCATCAGCCTCCAGGGTACTACACCAGTTCCTGGATGCCATGTCAGCACATGTCGGTGATCATGTATATTTCCCCAATGCCCGTGAGGTATTGGCCAGCAATATCGTCTCTTCCAGCAAATAGCAGAATACCCTGAGGTACTGGGTGCTATAGACTGCACGCACATACGCATCAAAGCACCAGCAGGAGAGCGGGGTAGAGCCTACATTAACCGCAAGGGATACCCCTCCATCAACTGCCAGGTCGTATGTGATGCCCAGGGCATAATAATGAATGTGTGTGCTGGCTGCCCTGGGAGCTACCACGATTCCCATATCTGGCATCTGACGCAGCTGTACCAATCATTTGCCAATGGGGACTTCCCACACGGACACCTAGTGGGGGATGCAGGTTATGCACTTGAGCCGTGGCTGATGACACCCATCAGAAATGCACACACACCTGAACAGGAACGCCATAATGAGGCACACGCTCAAACACGTAATATCATAGAGCGTGTGTTTGGGCTGCTCAAGTCACGGTTCCGGTGTCTGGACACATCTGGTGGAGCCTTGCAGTACACACCAACTACATGTACCCAAATGATCATGATATGTGCTATGCTACATAATATGATCCTGCGGAAACAGCTGCAGCAGGACCAGCACAGGGCTGGGCCAAACATCCCCCCACCATTGCCAAGGCCACCACAGGCAGGGGGTGACTCGGAGGAGGAACAACCTGACCTTGTCCCAGTAGGCAGAAGGAGGCGTGCCCAGTATGCCCTGGCCTTGGCAAAGAGGCAACGCATAGCACATACGCTTGGTCAGTAGGAATACTGGGACTGATACCCACTCTGACTCACTCATACAGTAACAGGGATGCCTAACATGACACAACCTGCTGCCAAACATGTACAGGGAGTGTAGTATGTGTATCCGACAGAGGTGGCCCTGCAGCACCACCTGAGGCATGAATGCCATGTGTTAAGTAATGTAATATGTACCACATACACACCTGAGGACCCCAACTAACATCCACCCTCAAGAATCATAAACCACAAAAACACAAACCCACCTCATGGGTACCACAAGGGATAGGAACCTAGATGTAATGCTACCCAATGCCAGAAGTATAAACATTAAGATGTGTGGTGTGTAAACACACACAGTATAGAGAATGTAGATATCAGTGCTGTAATAGAAAACAGGGTCAAAGCCCACATCAGCACCCTGACACTACCAGGTCACACGTCATACAGTGATGTACATATGCAAAAACATGGAACAAGATACAAAATGAGGGTGACTAGCAATAAATAGCATGGATAACCACACACCCATGTTTGTACCACAACAAGAAGCAACATGGAATAGCCATGGTCAAAAACCAATGGCTAAAACTCACTACTACTATATAGCTTGCTGCAGACCACTGTCCTAATAGCAGGAACTGCCCCAGGCCTATGTGCATAGGTTCATAGGTTCATACTAGGCTATCTGCCCTAGGGCATTAATAAGCCTAGCCCAGAGTTTTGTGGCTTCTGCCACCCCTTCAAGTTGATGGATAATATGCCCATTATTTTGCTGTGCCTCTGTCAAGCAGTGATACTGAGGTTATCCCTGGGGTATAATATACCTGCAATCTCCCATCCATTGGTCAAGATCTCACTTGAACGAAGCCAGTGAGGTGCTCAGCCTCACATGTACCAGGATGTTGTTCCACAGCATAGGGACTCTCTAGGTGTTGAATCTGTCCCTCCAGCACATCCTATTAATATCTGTGTTGAGGTTTAGGTCTCCTGCCCTTGTAGTTCTGATGGATGTAGAGGTCTTGAGATGAAGCATGTTCAGTAATTCTGGGTTGGACATAGCCTTGTATGTCAGGCACAGGTCACCTCTGAGCAGACGGTAAGTGACTGAATACAGCTGGAATCCCTTCAGTCGGGCAGCATAAGAAATATGTTTGAGACCCTTTCACCTCCTGTTGAGGAATTTGTGGGCCCATCCAATTGCCTTGGTGTTGGGTCAGATACATTCTGAATGGGGCATTGTATGCAATCATTGGTCTGATGAGTGATGAGTACAGGGAACAATGACCTCCCTTGATCTAGATGTGAATCCCTGCATGATGAGGTGGCCAATGTAGAAGGCCTTCCAAACTACCCTGGCAATGTGAGTGTCAAACAAAAGGTTACTGTCAACCTGGGTGCCCAGGTCCCTGATAACCTCCTCTGTGCTTAGAGGATTGCCACCTAGATGGGAAGTAGTGGTAACCTTGTTCTTCCTGAAGGGTATGGCTATGCATTGTTTAGTGTTTAATGTACGGTCATGGCTGTGGCACCAGTTATCCGTGTCTATGAGACCCTTCTGAAGGATGTCTGTGTCAGATGGGTTTCCAACTATGCTTCCCAGTTTGCAGTCATCGTCAAACTTTGTCAGCCATAATCCTCCTGTGTTTGCTCGTACTTCTGAAAAGTAGATGCTGAACAAATGTGGGCCCAGGACTGAGCCCTGTGGGACACCACCTGTGACAGCTCTGGAGTGTGACATGGCACCAGCAACTTCGACCCTGTGTGTTCCGTCACTTAGCTAGTTTGCAACCCATGCTGTGATGTATGGGTTCACAATTAAGCTGGTGATGTTTTCAATGATACCTGAGTGGGGTATTGTGTCGAAAGCCTTTGCCAGGTCAAGGTAGGCTGTGTGGACTGCCCTGCCTACGTCAATGGCCTGGGTGACTATTTTGAAAAAGTCAACCAAGTTTAAAAGGCATGATCTGCCCTTGACAAAGCCAAACTGGATTGTATCCAATGTCTGCAAGTCCCCTATGTCTTCATTTATAATTCCCATTATGATCCTCTCCATAGCTTAGCAGAACAGGCTTGTCAAGCTGATGGGATGGTAGTTTCCGGGGTTGGTGGAGGCACCTCCTTTGTGAAGTGGGTCCACCATTGCCGTATGCCACTCCTTGGGCACATATCCTGAGGTGAGGCTAAGATTAAACAGCTGCCCTAACTGTGGGTGTAATTACTCATTGAGTTCATGGAGCACACAACTGGGGACACCATCTGGTCCCATGGATAAAGTGTTTTCTGCCTTGGATAGAGCAGTTCCCACCCCAGCATTGGAGATGTTTGGGGGGCTACAATCCTCTGGTGTAGATACCCCTCCAGTTGGGGGGAGGGGGGGAGGAATCTGCAATGAACCTGTCAGCCAGTATGTTGGCAATGTCTGTAGGTGCAGTGATATCTACATCATTCCGAACTAATTCTGAGCATATCTGGGAGTTCCCTCCCAGGTTTCAAACATAGGCAAAAAAGGCCTCATGATTGTCCCTTGAGTCCTGAGTGGGTTTACTCTCAAAACTTGCCTCGGATGATTGTATGGGGGAACCCAGTGTTTTACTCACAATGAGCAGGGGTGTCTTCCCTCCTACGGATTATGCTCTATCTTGTAGTAGCTCCTTCCTTGTGTTGTAGGGCTTGTTTATGGCTAGGGTCCACCAGACTGGATGCTTGCCTGTGGTACAAAGAGTCTTTGTTTTGTTTGGGATTGCCTGATCCATGCAGTCCTGGAGGTGCTGGTAGAAGGCATTTGTAAGTGATACAGTGGCTTGGGTAATTGTGTCCGCTGGCTTGGGGGCCTTGAAAGAGACCACACCAGTCCTTAGAAATGTGAAGTCGGCATTTGAGAAGGTCTTCACTGTTTGTTTTTCCATCTGGGGTGTGGGTGGGATGTGGACTCCCACTGAGAGTAGTCCATGATCTGATCTCACCAATGATGGGTATACTGCTGGTGTTGAACAGTGTGACCCCATGTTCGTGATGATGAGTTCTAGTATGTTGCCTCCACTTGAGGGGATTGGGACCAGTTGTTCCATGGCATTTCAGTGTATGAACTCATGGAACCTTTGTGTTAGAGTGTTGTGGCATGATTAGTGATCCCAGTCTATATGTGGATAGTTGGAATCACCCAGTAGGATGCTGTTTGGAGATACATTTATCCCCTTCAGTGTTTGCAGGATAGCTGTGTGAGGTACCTGAGTTTGAGAGGGTGGCATGTAACATGCTACAAACTGCAGAGCAGTCTTGCCTATGGTCACTGGCACCTGGATGGTCTCCGATGCATCATGTGTTGCCACCAACAATGAGGTGAGGGTGTCCTTGATGAATATGGACACCCACCATCCTTCTTGGTGTTGTCCGGATGCTGGTGCCGGAATGCATGATATGAGGTAACACCCGATAGTGCCGGGGTGCTGTCAGAAGCTGTGAACCAGGTTTCAGGCACAGCACAGACATCAATGTGCTACATACTGAGAAGGGCATAGAATGTGTGCAGCTTGAGGTTGAGACCTCTGGCATTGAGCAGCAGTACCCTTAGTGTCCTTCCTTTACTGTGTTCTAGGGTGGTAGGTGTAGTATCTGAATCTTGCATAAAAAGGCACAATGGGGGTGGCAAGAGCATCATCCGAAATCCGGAAGCCCAGGGTGACAGGTGCAAGCCGTCCCTTGCAAATCACCGTGGCCTGTCCAGCATGTCGTCCCAGGCAGACAGACATTGGACCCCCTTTGAATGACACCATAGTCTAAGCAAAATAATACAGCTGATCATCTTGTCTCTGTTTATGTGGCATCATACTTGGTGAAGGTAGGATACTGCTGAAGGTCAGGGTCATACCTGCCTGGCCTACATAATCAGAGGGATCCTCTGTCTCTTTCCATGTAGTCCAGGGAGGTACATCTCAGGTCGTTCACACCAGCATGGATAATGACTGGGTCAGACCTGTACTTGCAGTTGAGTGACCTGAGTGCTTGCATTATGTGGTGGATTCCAGTGCCCGATAGGCAGCTTACTGTGATCTCCTCCGTACCCAATCTGGTGAGCGGGACGTCAGTGTGTCTGACTATGGAGTAACCATAGACAAGTGTGTCTGGCATTGTTTTTGGCCTTAAGGGCTGTGACTGTTTGGCACACCGACTCTGTGGTCAATGTGTTGCATGTGCTGTGCCCTGTGGAGGCAGTTGTGTGAGTGTCTGCTGTGGTGGCCACTGCCATTCCGGTAGAATCCTGATCAGAGCCTCCGAGAGTGTCTCTGTGTGTCTGTGTATGATCTTAAGTTGTGATAGTGCCATGTGAGATTGGATTTGTGATGTGTGTGTGGTTACCTTCACCTTCTCTCTGGTCTTGCTAGTCCTATGTTGAGAGAGCTCAGCCTCCACTTTGGCTATATAGTTGCATCTCTCACATGTATGTGTGTTTTATGGCAGAAGGAGAGGGTTGTCAGTGTACATGAGGCAAGTGTAACATTGCCTCAATATTCCCAGGTTCACCAGCTGAGCAGGAGAGGACACTAGCAACTGATCTCTAGACATGCTAGAAGGAATAACACCAAACGTAAATACTAGGAGCAAACAATGAAGGGTGAACACACTTCTTTTTCAAATAGCATAAATCCTAAAACAGCAAGAGATTCAGTCCGTAGTTCATAAAATAGAACCAATTTTATTACGTGCACAAAGAACACAGATGGTTAGCGCTTTCGCTTACAGCTTCATCAGACCAATTACATACACTCCATATAGCGTTTAAATATGATAAAAGGCGGGAACCAGCATTGAAAGCTAAAAATTTAAAGGTATATATAAAATTGATAACATTAAAACTTTAAAACGTTAGAACCATGTATATCAAATAGATTGAGCACTCTGTGACATGATTGTGAAAAATATACTTATCAGATAATGTACATGACTCTCTGTAGCATAAATATAGAGAAAATATATATATTTAAAATACATCTGGTCACAACAAAACTCTACTATATCTCAGTGTCAGTACCTCTGAGTTCCTGCCACATAAACTAGACATTCATAAACATTTACGTTGTTGATCATGACATATCAATGATAAAAATAATAATAAAAAAGGGGGAATTGTTCAAACTTCAAAGCAACATATATACAATTAACCTAGCCCTATACATTATTATTACAAAAATCTATTATTAGTGCATACCTAAATGTGTGTTGAAATTAAAACTAAAATGTGTAAAACGGAACTATGCTCACTCTACCATAAAGGGTGAAGACCAGCATCTCAAATCATGTCAGAACAAAAACAAAAACAACAAAGATTTGTTGTTCTAGGATATGAATCTATAAACGTATATATTAACATACGTAGTTTTATGTCTATGTTCTCAGTCTTCTCATTTTCAAATATGGTCTGATGGGTACTTTCCCATTCAGACCAGGTGGCTTATCGGATCTAAATCTAATGATCCAATTACTTTCTTTTGTTTCAGTGAGGTTACTGATGTCCCCTCCTCTATGTGTACTGAATAATCTCTCAAGAATCCTAAACTTAAAGCCATGTGCCTGACTCGTCTCACCTACATGTTTGGCCAAGGCATTGTGTGGACTGCCCATTCTAATATGGTATATGTGTTCCTGCATTCTATCCCTTAGACTCCTGTTCGTCTTCCCTATGTAGAATGCGGGACACACATCACATGTTGCCAGATAGACCACATTGGTCGACATACAATCCCCACATGCCTTGGCTCTAAAACAACCAAAACCACTTGGATGTACAAATGTTGGACTAGTTTCTATGTAGGAACAAAAATTGCAACGGCCACAAGGGGATGTATGATTGTTCACATCTGGTCCATTGTTCCCTGGGATTTTAGGGTAACACAATAACTTTTTCAAACACATCTTGTTCTTATATAAGAACTTGGGTTTCTCGCCTACTACTCTCTTCATATCAGGATCTACTGATAAAATGTGCCAGTGGGCACTCATGATGTCTTTAATGGATCCTACATCTCTAGTGTAGAAGATTGGACACGCAACGCTGCCTGACATACTCTTCACTCCAATATTATTGTCACCTTTATGTCCAGGTCTATCGGAAAAATATGGGGCCGCTCTACCGCTCCTAATCTCATCCACGCTATGTGACACTGTAGCCAGGTCATTATCAGTGTAACCACGTTCTTTCAACCTCACTGATAAATCCTCATATTCATTCTTAAAGCATAAATTATCAGAGTTATATCTAGAGGCACGCATTACTTGACCTTGCACAATGTTCTTGTAGACATAACCTGGGTGCATACTAGTTCGATGGAGCAGGGTATTCCTATAACATGGTTTCCTGTATAACCCTGTATTAATGATCCCACCATGTTATAGGAATACCCTGCTCCATCGAACTAGTATGCACCCAGGTTATGTCTTATGATAAGTGAAGAGTACAGGGGAACAATGACCCACTAGATCTGGATGTGAATCCCATCCTGAGCAGGTGGGCAATGTAGAAGGTCTTTCTAGCCACTTTAGCAATGTGAGTCTCAGAAGAACGGTGACTGTCAACCTGGGTCCCCAGGTCCATGATAACCTTCTCTGTGCTTAGAGGATTGCCACCTATATGGTAGCTTGGGGTCACCTTGCTTTTCCTGAAGGGTATGTCTACACATGTTGTGCACTTTGACTTCAGGCCATGGCCCTGGCACCAGCTATCAGTTACTGTGAGTCCCTTCTGAAGGATATCCGTGTGTGATGCACTGTCCACCATGGTGCCCAGTGTGCAGTCATCTGCAAACATTGTCAGCCAAAGTCCTCCCATGTTGGCCTGTACTTCTGGGAAGTACATGACAAACAATGGGGGCCAAGGACTGAGCCCTGTGTGACACCACCTGTGACCAGCCTGGAGTCTAACATAGTGCCAGCAACTCTAACCCTGTGGGTTCCGTCCTTAAGCCAGTTTGCAACCCATCTTGTGACATATGGGTTTACATTTCAGTTGTTAGGGTTTTCCACAATACCTGAGTGGGGTATTGTGTTGAAAGTGTTTGCAAGGCCAAGGTAGGCTGTATGGACTGCCTTTCCCCAACAATGGCCTAAGTGACCAATTTGAAGATGTCAACCCAGTACAAAAGGCATGATCTGCCCCTGACCAAGCCAAAATGGGATGGGTACAATGTCTGCATGTCCCCTATATCTTTGTTTATGAGCTCAATTATGATCCTCTCCATAGATTTGCAGACTACACTTGTTAAGCTTATGGGGCAGTAATTACCAGGGTCTGTAGAGGCACTGCCTTTGTGCAGATGTGCACAACTGGACCCTAACCAGGCTGTTGTGCACACTATGGAAATGTAAAGCGGTGATAGGACTAAAGCCCAGGATACTGACCACCACAGTGAAAGTACTGAAACACTACACTATACAGTGCTACAGTGTTAGGTCAGTATGAACGGATGTTGACAATTGTGTGCAAAGTATCCCATGCAAAACCTGCAGGCACAGTATACTCCCTGTTTTGTTCACACAAAAAGCATTCGGACAGTAACTACACAACATGGCAGACAACACACAACCATAAACTGGAGGCATTTGTTGAAGGTCACACTCATCCACAAATGTGATGGGCTGCAGAGTTCAACATATGTAAAGCCCACACTGGGCATGCTCACACACTTAGATAAATGAGACATCTTTCACACAACATGCCATGGGAAGGCTGAACTGGGCATGCTCACACACTTGGTCCAAATGTTACTCCTAGCAACTGTGAAAACACACCAGAGGATGCTCATTCCTCTTTCTAGACACTGATCATGTAAGCACCCTATAAGTATATCGGAGAAAAGGAATCTCTCAGTAATCCGAATAGCGCGCTCTGCTAATGCGTCCGTCTGTAGTGTCATAACATAGTTAGGTAGGGGTTTGAATCCAGCAGGTGGCAAGTGTGTGTGAAGGGGGGTAAGTGTGTGTGTAAGTGTGTATGAAAGAAACATCCCTTTTGGCAACTGGGAAAATACACCACAGGATGATCATTCCACTTTCTAAACCCTGATGATGTCAGCACCCTATAAGTATATCAGGGGAAAGGAAACCTCCCAGTAATCCGAATAGCGCGCTCTGCTAATGCGTCCGTCTCTAGTATCATAACATAGTTAGGTAGGGGTTTGAATCCAGCAGGTGGCAAGTGTGTGTGAAGGGGGTAAGTGTGTGTGTATGAAAGAAACATCCCTTTTGGCAACTGGGAAAGCACACCACAGGATGATCATTCCACTTTCTAAACTCTGATGATGTCAGCACCCTATAAGTATATCAGGGGAAGGGAAAACTCCCAGTAATGCGAATAGCGCGCTGTGCTAATGCGTCCATCTCTACTGTCATAACCTAGTTAGGTAGGGGTTTGAATCCAGCAGGTGGCAAGGGTGTGTGAAGGGGGGTAAGTGTGTGTGTAAGTGTGTATGAAAGAAACATCCCTTTTGGCAATTGGGAAAGCACACCACAGGATGATCATTCCACTTTCTAAACTCTGATGATGTCAGCACCCTATAAGTATATCAGGGGAAGGGAAAACTCCCAGTAATGCGAATAGCGCTGTGCTAATGCGTCCGTCTCTAGTGTCATAACCTAGTTAGGTAGGGGTTTGAATCCAGCAGGTGGCAAGTGTGTGTGAAGGGGGGGGTAAGTGTGTGTGCATGAAAGAAACATCCCTTTTGGCAACTGGGAAAACACACCACAGGATGCACATACCCCTTTCTAAACGATATCACAATTATGTATGGCTTTTGATTACAGACATGCCACGTGTGTTTTGCACACACAGAATGCCCATGTGTGTGGGTTGTCACTCACAATAATGCAAGACATTGATTAAACCAATTATGGCAATGCACACATGATGTATGTGTGTACCAAATACACATATGTACCTGTGACCTTCAATAGTTACCATGTATGATGCCTGCCACATGTGAATACATGGTATTTGCACAGAGTAACATTATGACCGTGGTCTTCTGTGCAGGTGCAGCATGTGGGATGTGTACATACAGTGTGAGATGTAGATGCTGTCAGCCTAGTAGTGAGGGATGCACACCTGGTCTGGGGCATATAGTCTACATGTTGTTGATGTACAGGAGCTGCATGTTTTCACCTGTTGTGGGAGTGGTAAGACAGTATTCCATAGCAATGCAGTGACTGCATGCTAAGAACCATTCAGCTAGGGTTTTGTAGCTACACGAAGTCATTAGCATTCAGTAATTTGTCAGAATCCCTGGTGATGGTCTGATGCCAACCAAGGTCAGGGGTCTACCAGCCTGTGTCACTTGCTCAGTGATCCCTTCCATGTTCCCTATCATGTATCCCAGTGAGGGACATCCCACATCAGCTGTGGTGGCATGGACAATGACTGAGTCATATGTGTCCATGCATCTGACTGACTTGTATGTAACTGTACCATAGAGGTGACTGACAACTGACCTTTGCACATGCTACCATAGTATTGAGATTACATTGGTGATTAACAGCACATAGGGACAATGGTGATAAAGATACATAGGTCCATAGGTTCGTACAGGGATGTCTGCCCAGGGCATGTATCCACCTAGCCAGAATGTGTGCGCCTTTCAACATGCATTGTGAATCTGTCTTGCTATGCCCCAAGGTTAGTATACTGTGCCTCTGTCTCACAGTGACACATAAGTGATACCCAGGGTAACCCTACAATGTCACATCCTGTCATTAATATCACTCTTGAAGATAGTCACTGAGTCAGTCTGCCTAACCTCTATTGGGATAATATTCCGGAATGAAGGGAGCCTCTGAGTTGTGAATGTGCCCCTCCAGCATGTCCTGTGTATATCACTCCTGAGGTTCAAGTATTTCCAGTGTGTATCCTGGTGGGATCTGGATATTCTGAGATGCAGCATGGCCATTAACTGAGGGTATGACCTGGCCTTCTATGTCAGGCACAGATTGCCTATGAAGAGGCAGTATGTCACTGAGTAGAGCTGCTGTTACTTTAACCAGTCAGTATGTGGCATCTGTTTGAGCCCTTTGATCCCCTTGTCGAGGTACATATGTGGTATCTCCAGTTGCTGCAGGTGTCTGGTAAGGTGCATGCCGAGAGGTTCATCATAGTCAATTATGGGCATGATGAGGGATGAGTAAAGGGGCACAATGTCCACCCATGATCTACATGTGGATCCCATGATGATGTGGCCCATATAACATGCTTACCTAACCACTTTGTCCATGTTGTTGTCAAATGGTAGAATGCTATCAACCTGTGTACCCCAAGGTCCATAATTCCTTTGTCTGCACTTAATGGATTAACACATATGTGGTACGTTGTGGTCACTCTGTGTTTGACAAAGGGGATGACTATACGCTTTCTGTCATTCACGTTGAGGCCATGGCTGTGGCACAAGTCGTGTGTTTACAAGAGTCCCTTTTGGAGGGTGCGTGTGTTAGCTGGTGAGTTGATTATGGTGTCCGGTTTGCAGTCACCTGCGACTTGCTGTGCCACAGTACTTCCATGTTGGCCTGTACCTATGATAAATATATAATGAAGATGACATCTCCCAGGGCTGTGCCTTGTGGGACACCACTTGTACCAGGTTGTAGGCTGACATGGCTCCAGCAATTCTACCATGTGTGTTCTGCCCTTGAGCCACTGTGCAATACCCATAGTGACATAGGGGTTAATATGTACACTGGTGAGCTTCCCTAGAATGCACAACTGGGGTATTGTATCCAAGGCTTATGCAAGGTTCAGGTAGGCTGTGTACACCTCCTTCCCCTTCTCAGTGGCCTTGGTGACTGTTTCAAAGAAATCAAACTGGTAGGAGAGGCAGGATTTGCCATTGACAAAGCCAAACTGTGTATGGTGACATGTCTGTAGGTCCACAATATCTAAATATGTGAGGTTCATGATGATCCTTGCCATAGCTTTGCAGACAAAGCTAGTCAGACATATGGGTCGAGTAGTGTCCAGGATCCATGAAGGCACCACGTGAATGTTGAGGGACCACTGTTGCTGTATGCCACTCTCTGGCCACATACCGTGTATTAAGGCTGGGATTGAACAGTGGTGTTATGTCTGGGTGTAGCTCTTCTCATGGTTCATGTAGGACACAGCCTGGGACACTGTCTGGTCCCATTGATGCAGTGTTTATTGCTTTGGGAAGGGCATCTCTTACCTGAGCATCTGTGATGTCGGGGGGGCAGCACTGTGCCACGAGACATATGTGCCCTTTTGGTGTGGTGGGGGGAGAAGGCAGCATTGAACCTGCCCACTAGGATGATGGCAATGTCTGCATGTTTTGTATTTTGTGTGACATCTTGGATTACCTCTGAGCATATCTGGGTAGTACCACCCAGGTTACTAACATAACTACAGGCAGCCTTGTGATTATCCTCAGTGGCTTGTGGAACCCTCTGTCAAAGATGGCCTTAGACAATTATATGGGTGCCTGTAGTTGTCTTCCAATACTCATCAGTGGTGCCTTCACATTTTGGGAGGTTGTTGTATCATGTAGTGGCGTCATCCTTCTATTGTATAGTGTGTTTATGGCTGGTGTCCGGCACCCAGGACATCTGCCTTTGGAGAATTGGGTCATGCTTTCATATATGGCTTCATGATCCATGCATTCCTGAATGTGTCCATAGAATGCCTTTATAGAGGTATCTGCAGTCTGGTCCATATTGTCAACAGGCCTTGGGCCTTTGAAGGTTTCCACATCATTTATGAGGGGTGTGAACTTGCTTGACATGAGCTGTTGACAGACGTGCCGCCCTCCAGACAGAGCACGGTGAGGGTCACAGTTAGCTACTTGTCGGGTGATAGCATGTGCCACATAACACAGGCACACAGGTCACTCCACAGCAAGTACAGCTATGAGGCAGACATTGTCCATGCTGGTGCAAACAACCTGAGACGTACCTCCCTGGACCACATGGCAAGAGACACAGAGGAGCTCTTACAGCACCCTCTCAAACTCAGGACTCCCACACAGCCTTCATGCTGACACAGGACAGTTTAGATTACTCTGCAAACACCATCATACTGGGTGGCGTTAGCTACCCAAACATAGACTGTGAACATTACACAAGCCACAATACCCAAGCTCTAGGGTTCACATAGATCATACATTCTTTGGCTATGGAACAGGTAACCAACCTTCCCACAAGAGGGGAAGATATACTAGACCTGATCATCACAACCATGAGTACAAACAGCTCACCACTCGGAGTATGTCCCTCATTGTTGCAATCAAACCATATACTCATCACACTGGAGTACTGGATCCCCCACATATGCAAACCTCAAACACATCGATGTGTGTGTTGGAAATGTCCCTATTAGCAACTGTGACAGTACAGTACAGGATGCAGATTCCCCTTTTGAAACGCTGATGATGTCAGGACTGTATAACTATATTACCTGTAGTAAAGTCCTCCAGTAATTCGCATAGCGTGCTCTGCTAATGCATCTTTCTCCAGTGTCATAACGTAGTTAGGTAGGGGTTTGAATCCTGCAAAAGGAATATATGTGTGTTAGTATGAGTGGGGTTTATGTGTGTGCACTATGCTGGGAGGGTTAACTGCCTTTTGACAACTGGGAGAACACACTACAGGGTGCACATCCCTCCTCCTACACACAGATGATGTCAGCACCCTCTAAGTACAGCATTAGTAGGGATTTCTCCAACTACTGCAAATAGCACACTCTGCTAATGTGTCTGTTTCTACTGTCATAACACAGTTAGGTATGGGTTTGAATCTTGCAAATGGAAAGTATGTGTTTTACTGTTGGTGGGGTTAGTGTGTGTGCACAATGATGGGGTGGGATGTGGCTTTTGCCACATGGGGCTATGCACTGCAGGGTGGTCATTACCCTTCACAAGCAGTGATGTTGATAGCACCCTATACAAACAAAACTACAAAGAGAAGGTGGTGGTACCAATAACACATGTAAGGTAACACATCTTCGAGTAATGTCCACAAAGCGGAGTAGGATAATCAAACAATTCTTTTATTCTATACAGACAACATGACAACAGACAACTGCCAGTACTCAGTATAGTGTTACATGCTACTGTAACACGCACATGTACCCAAATATACCTAGATAGTGCTCTGAAGCCTGAATGTGGCAAGTGTGTGGATGTGGGATGTGTCTGTGTGTGCATTTCCATATGGGAAACATGTTTGATGTGGCAATCAGGGTACTACAGTACCTGATGCACATTACATCTTTCAACCGATGAGGTTGCCTGCACCCTGTGAGTACAGGTAGAGAAGGGGACGCCAGTAGTAAACAACATAGTGCACTTCTCAAATGTGTACCTGTCATATATCAACAGCTACTCATGTAGGGTGATAAATAATGGGAATGGCAGGTGAGCGTGTGCATGTGTGTGGGTAGCAGGGTGTGTATAAATGCATGTGTGACAGAACAGTTACATATAGCTGAATCTACGTAACAGCACAAGATGCATTGCCATAGTCAATGTTAGCATGTGATGGTGTGCAGCTGGTACACTTTGGTAAGTAGTATGGGTGCATATAACAATTGAGGACAGTCATACAGTTACTGCAGCAGGACTGCTGGGATATACACACAATTATACTGGAACAGTGAACAGTTACCAACATGTTACTACTTATACACATCTATGTAGTCACCCTGTGCATCAGCAACGTGTTTACCTTTACCTGCACCGATGTTGTAGTATGCAGGAGGTGGCACAGTGTCATCATATGCACAGGGTGTGGGTTAGGTATGCCCAAGCCAGCCACTGGTAACACCAATTGACATGTGTGTGTATGTGTGTTTGTGAGGGGCAGCAGTACAGGGTGGACCAGTGTTGGTGCAGTGTGTGTGTGTATGTGTTTGCCCTAGGTGTTAGGTTTCTGCATGTGTGTAAGCACGCACACAGTCCCACATAATGGCTGCCATGTACAGGGTTTTGTGGACAGACACAGACTGCACCTGTCAGGTCATCCAGATCAGTGTCTGTGGGCACGGACACGGTACCTGTGCCTGGCAGGGGTGCTACGGGCCGTATCCGGTACTAACCCAGACTGGGTACTGTCATTGGAAGCAGGGGTGTGTTGACTGGACACAGTTCCCTGTTGGGACTGTCCAGAGCCACGTGCACGTGGTCTCCTGGGGCGTCTTGATGACGGCACAGACCCAGCATTGCTGGGGCTGGTGCTGGCACTTGAGGTGCGCGAGTGGGCCTGTTGTCGTCTGCGGCCACTGCCAGCTGGTGCTGTTGCTGGCATACGGCCACGTCGACGTCGCAAACGCACACCATGGCCCTGGCCCTGGCCCATGGACATCTGGTTGTGGAGCAGCTGTTCTATGCCCCCACAACGTCTGTCAGCGACATCTGTGAAGTTACGGATAGCATTCGCAACGTCACGCATGCCATCTGTCATGGCTGTGCGACATTCTCTCAGCTCCCTCAGACCCTGTCTGGTGTACCTTTCCATACGTGCCTGTGCCTGCATGACAGTTCGAAACATAATGGAGGTTGACATACCTCCTTGGGCACGTCGGCCAGAGGCAGTACTGCCACGGATGCCCCCACGAGAACCCATGGGCGACTGTCTGCGTGGTACCATTGGAGGCCCCTGCTCATGGCTGCCTTGTGGGGATGCATGTACCACAGGTACCACATTACCCTGATCTATGCCCACTGCAGACTGTCCATCACCGAGGGACAATGGTGACAAAGGATGTAACGTCAGGATGACTGTGCGCATTGACGGGGTTGATAGCTGTGTACTGTCAATTGGCTGACCAATGGTGGACCCAGACACACCTTCCTGCACCATTACAGACATTTCATCATCATCAGTACCTGGGGCACAAGATTCAGGTTCCCTGCTGCAGGTCACCAGAGCAGCACCAGAACCTACAGGAGGAAAACATTGAACACAGATTACAGTCTCCATACATATTTGACAGAGATGCATTTCAATACTAATGCACACATTCAGAAATGGACACATGCACTCATGGACACTAACACACATGCACACTTGGGCACAGGCATGCTTGCACACATGCACACCCCACAGTAAACACAAACATCAGTACCGTGTTACACTACTCAATCTACTAGTATTACGGGTATTGTGAACACAGTCACCAGCAAGTCTACTACAGAGTTACACTACTCTTCCTAGTTTTCTAAATTGCTTTACAGATAATGTTAAAACGACTCACCAGCATGTATGGCCTGCCTCGTTGCTAGATGGGAGGGACCTGGAAGTGTGAAGAGAGTAATGTCAGTGGGCACATGTGTGCCATTTGTTTTGCACATGATACAGTACAGTAGTACACTAGTTCCCTTATACACATCAGCTGCACATAATGTCTGTATATATATCATGATGACAGATACATACCACATGCACACCTTATGCGTGCATGAAGTAACAGTGTACAGAACAGTCATATGTACATACCAGGGGTTAACTCTAATCTCACCCTTACCTCTCTTCAAGCGACACCTCAAACTGTACTTCCCAAACCACTGGCTTTGTTCTTCTTGGAGTACAGGCTAACGTCCCTCTCCCTACCCTCTCTTTACCTTTAACCCCTCATTGTGCATAGAAACTAGCTTCTACCCTGTTTCTTTCACCTTGATGTCCTTCTATGCTCTGACCTACTTCTCCCATCCCTCCCACATCCTCTTGACTGTCTTCCTTCCTTTCCTCACTTCCCTTCTTGACTCCTGCCTCTTCCATATCATTGTATCTTTCATACTCCTTCTACTTCTCTACCCTTCTGAGCCCTAACTGTTATGTATCTGGCTTTTGCCTTATTGCATAACCGTTATGCTTTAGGTAGGATTGCTTTTAAACCAACGGTATATTGTGTATGACTCTAAACTGTTTGAGTTCCTTACATGTATGTTGATTTAGTTAACAGGCTGGTGTACAATTCTATCATGTTGGCTGTCTGTATTAACAACTTGTCTGTCTGCCTTTATTACGTTATGTGTGGAGCTTTTCTCCACAGGCCTCTACTGAAAATGGACATATATCCAGCTAGACTATCTGGGTCAACAAATGTAAAAGTAATAACAATAAATGAATATGGCATCTTACCTGCACGCTCAGTGTGTTGCTGCTGTGTGGATCCAACCTCCATCATGATGCATGGGTGTTGCTGTTGTTGTTCTGGGGCTGGATCCACAACACTTAGCAGTAGCCCCTCCTGTCTGGTGAGGGGGGGATGTGTGGCCACCCCCCCCACCTGTGGCAACCTGTTGCCTGCGGATATCTGCAGCACGCTGGCGGACATTTCTTATCAAATCACTGCAGTGATGTCTCACCTGCTCATATGTCCTATCATGCATGCCAACATCATTTATCCTGCTAACGAGGTTTTGCCACAGTGCAGACCTCTCCTGCTGATTCTGGGTGGTGCGTGAGAACAGGATGGCATAGTCACGCACCAGGCTCTGGTAAATCACGTCATCCTCTGCAGCAGAATATGATGGGTTCCTTTTTAGAGCCATGTCAAGCTGGAAAGGTACACAAACAGGTTATCAGCATAGTATCTCAACAATACATGGTACACATTCTATACAGGGAGTATTAACTTCTAGTTATTACTGCTTGGTTAAAACTTGATTACAGTGTAGCTATCATTCTATGTCATTTGTACTAAGCACTTGGCCTTCAGACCAGTTGTTTTACATTAGGGAGGTTGGTGGCAAGCACTGTGGTGGCAGGACACATATCTTTCATCCATTGAAGTTGGGCACTGCTGATTGAGGGCCCAGTGTACAAGTGTATTAGTTCTGGTATGGGCAGTTGGCCTTCAGGCCAGTTATTTAACATTAACAAGGTTTGTGGTCTGCACTCGTGTGTGACAATAGGCTGTACTCTGCCATTCATAGCTGGGGACATCTGGTTTCAGGTTTATAGTGCCTGCATATCTGAGCTGTATCTTACTGACATTGCTACACCTTGTTTGCTGTAGCAACCACTACATCCAGGCCTCCTGGATCTACCTTTGTTTATATGCTTGTTATTTGTTAGCTTGTTATTTCACTGGTATGCTACTTCCACATAGTACACAGCTTGTCAACACGTCTGTGACTCACTACTGATATCTGCATTGCTTACTGTACGTATTTCCATGTTACACATGACAGCAAGTGACTGCTTCTCATTGTTGCATTTACTTAATTGTGACACATTGCACTTAGGTTACCTGGCACTTGCTCACTGACGCTTTTATATCAGTCAGCAGTTGTAGGTAATGTCAGTACACCCTCACTCCCCACTGTACCTTGTTTTCAATCATTAATTATTACAGAATTCAGAATAGTATTCTAGCATGTCCAGAGGTCAGTTGTCAGTTCCCTCCCCAGTCCAGCTGGTGAGTGTGGTACTCCAGAGACAATGTTGGAACAGATGCATGTACACAGACAACCCCCTCCTCCTAACAACAAATTCAAACTCATGTGAGTGATGCAACCATATACCAAACTGGAGGCTAGGCTCTGTCTACTCAATACCGCCATAACCAGTCAGGTGGCCGAGGAGACCACACACTACACTTCCAGTCTCACATAAACCTACCACAACAGCGAACCTAACACATGATCACACATAAACATACTTGTAGGCTCGGACCCCAGCTATGCCTATGCAGCAGAGACCTCCTAAGCAGACATCCATGCAACCACTACCACGGAAACGAACATGTGCAACACATATCACACAAAGCCAATGTGCTGAGCACTCACAGCCATTAACAGTAAACAACACACCTCATACACCTGTACTAGGTGCCTCTATCATCAGGCACACTAACATCACGTTCACCAGGCTTAATGAGGTGAGGGTCACGGTGTGCAGCCTGTCGGCCACTATGACCTGCCACATAACACAAACACTCAGGTAACCCCAAGGCAAGTACAGGTATGACTCAGTCACTGTCCATGCTGGTGTGAATGGCCTGACACATTCCTCCCTGCACTACATGACATGAGACAGTACAGAGCTCTCTGAGCACGTAGCCCAAGACAGTTTGACCCTGACCTTGAGTAGCATCCTACCCTCACCTAGAACCATGCCACAATATCAAGGCACGATGATCCCTTCCAACAATTGACTGACATACTGGTGTCATTCACAGGTGTGCCAATGCCTGCCATCTTGGGGTGGTATGCTTTGCTAGGGACAGCTTGCACCTGTCACCCCTGTCCCATTGGAATTTGGCGGAGACTCTTGCTACACCCATAGTGCCTGTATTAGGCAAGTCTCATAAGGCAAACCCACATCCATTTGTATCACAAAGGATGAGGAAGTGAGAGTGATACTACTCAACACCAGAAGTCTAGACCTAAGGATGCACACATTCAAAACCCTACTTGACATGCTGGACATCGATATCTGTGCAGTAACATGAACCTGTTTCAGGTTTCACAGGAGCACACCAGTACTACCAGGTTATAGCTGTTACCATTCTTGTCGGCCACAACACTTGAACAAAGGAGGGGGAGTATCAGTATTCAATGCAGATTCCCACGCCTCCACATTGGTGGCACAGTACAACATAGGTGTTAGGCCATTGAGTACAGAAGACGTAGTTGGGGACCTGGGGTAGAAACATGGTAGCGGTCTGTCATTTGTCAACCACATGGCCAATGTGGATTGAAAGACATGTTATATAGCCCAGCTAATCATGAGGGATTCACATGTATGGCAGGGGAGGTCATTGTGCCTCTTTACTCATCCATCATCAAGCCTATAATTGCGTACAATGCACCTTTTGGGATGTACTTAACCAGACACCCACAGCAACTGGTACAGGACAACAGTACCTCATCAAGGGGATGCAATGGCTCACACAGATGTCATATGCTTCCCAGGTAAAGTAAATCCGCTGGACTCAGTGGCTTATTGCGGTTCAGAGGCAATCTGTGCGTGCCATATACAGCCATGTCCTACCCAGCAGTAATGAACATGCTGCACCTCAGGCAATCAGAGTCCCATACAGCCACATACTCAGGAGAGCTGGACATCAGCACTGACATCCATGGACATGCTGGAGGGGCATATTCCTGACTGAGAGGCTCCCTTCACTCTGTAATGAGCTGACACTACAGGTTAGGCAGAGTCCCTCATTGACTCTCTTCCATAGGAATCTGGATGACTGGATGTAGATCATAGTTGTACCCCAGGTATCACTTCTATGTCACTGTTAGACAGAGGCACAGTATACTAACATCGGACAAGGGCATAGCAGCATAACTTGTAATTGGGTGGTGAAAGACAAACACATTCTACTAGGCTCACCAATGCCCTAGGGCAAATAGCCTAGTATGAACCTATGAACATGTGTGTACTGCTATAGTACTTCTGCCATATGTTGCATGTGTGTGTGTTGTAGGGGATGCACAGGTAATGGCCGGATACTTCTGCACAGGCGACACGTCTCACACATTCTGGGTGTTCATCCCTACATACTGGATGTGTGTTGCCATCCAACCCAACCCTGTGATGTGCACACATTACTCAGCCTGGATTTACATATCCGAACAACACCACAAGCACAGTACACTACCTTGCTATGTATGCATTTAATTACACAGTTATTCAGTAGTTATGACAGTGATGCTATCCATGCAGCCCATTGGGCCAGTGGTAGCCACAACACACACCGCCAGCACCTTTGCATATGCTTACCGCAGACATCCCACATACTGCATGTACTGTGCACACACATATCTAACCCAGAACAACTGCACACCACTTATTAATCATGTCCAGTGGAGTACAGATACAGGCATATTGTATAAAAATAGTAGGAGGCTACTGCAGCACAGGGCATATTCACATGACAGCAAGGCATCTGTGGTCAGCAGTGTTAAGATGCTTCACATTCACCACATGCACAGATATTGGCAACATTGTTGCAGACATTTTAGGTGCACCCCCCCCCCCATTCTCCTACACATGTGGTATTAGTTATCCCAAATGACTGTCACCTCCCTATCCTCTCACATGTCCAGGTGAGAGCCACCTTCATCATTGCAGAACACATAGCATCACTGTTACGAAATGGTATCCCTGGATGTGTGCTACATTCACCCCTGGAGGACATAGCACCACATGACAGACTGATATTAATCCCTGGCCATACTACAGGATATGTACCTGAACAGTGCCATACATACACAGTGGTCCCACACCATTGAGGAGGAACCTCTACTGACCCTGGGAACTACTGCATCATATGCACAACTGGCCTTGTGTTCTAAGCTATGGAAGTGTTAAGTATGGGTAACGTGTACAGCAATATTACATATGTTTATATTTCAGGACTATGTACACACAACCTATCTCATGCACATACCTATAGATAGTGAACTATGATACATTTGGAGGTGTCACAGTAAACGCAGTATTAACCTGCTACTTTGCATTACCTGTGTTTGAGGCAGCTGTTGGTGTGTCACTGGTGCTGCTTGAAGTTTGCTGCTGCTGCTGCTGGTTTTGCTGCTGGCTGTCTTTATTTCTGTTTTGTTCTCTCTCTGTCTCTCTCTTTCTCTTTCTCTGTCGGTTTTGTGCAATGAATGTAATCCATGAGTGTAGTGTGGGTACTCATTGCTTTTGTAGGTATCTGCATAGGTCCATGTGATGGCCTCTGCACCAATTGTAAGACAGCATTTGCTAATTGCATGCAGCCAGGTGTGTACTGATTGCATGTCTCACTGTGATTTCAGGACACTGCTATAAAAGGGTATGTGAGATAGGCGTTGCCCTTTCAGATTGTAGGGCGTGGACCATGCTGGTATGCTGTTGACAGTGTTCTGTGAGTGTGAAGGTTAGTACATCTCCCATGCTTCATGCTGTGTTGTAGATTCAGGTTGCTGCATTTCTCTTGCCTGTTCCCTGTAGTGAGTGTGTATGCATACTGACACCTACAACTATATGTCATATGTATTGCTATATAAATATATATATATATCTGTGTACATATACATACTTTCATATATGTACATTAGCTGACATTATTGGGTACAAGCTAACAATTAGCAGGGCTGTTTCTGTTAACACTACACTAGTATGGGAAAATCCAGTAATTGGGACTATAAAAGTCTGCCTGACATGCTTTAGTTAGTAGTCATACTATATTGCCTTTATCTTCATTCCTACTATTACATGTTCCACTTATTTAGCACTATATTCCTGTATGAGAGTCATGGCTTAGTGGTAGGTCATACAGACTAGTGTTACAATGGTCTTGGGGTAGGGCCTACTAGTATGCTTATATTCTGCTTGTGACTTGAGTATAGGGCCTATCAATCAAAGTGCTGGAGGCACCTTTAAGCAGTTAAAGGGTTAGTAGGTCTCACAGGAGCCAGGCTGTGTTGCAGATTCTGGTTGCTGCATTTATCTTCACTGTTTCCTGTAGTGAATGTGTATGGATACTGACACCTACAACTATATTTCATATGTATTAATATATATTTATATATCTGTATGTGTAGATATACATACCTTCATATATGTACATTACCTTACTTTATTATGTACAAGCTAACAAGTAGCAGGGCTGTTTCTGTTAACACTGAACTAGTATGGGAATCCAGTAATTTGGCCATTGAAACTCTACCTGACATGCTTTGGATAGTACACCTCCTATATTGCCTTTATACTGATTCCTACTATTACATGTTGTATTTATTTTAGCACTGTGTTCTTGTAAGGCAAGCATGGCTTAGTGGTAGGTCATACAGACTAATGTTACCAAGGTCCTGGGTTCGAGACTGACAGTGGGAATTTATTTTTCTTTGCAAACTTTCAAACTGAGTACAGGACCTGTCAATCAAAGTGCCATAAAGGCACTTTTAAGCACTTTACACCAGGTCTGCGCTGCTTATGCTGAGCTCACGATGACTGGCGGTGAGCTCCGCTAACACAAGCGCACACCCGCTAATTTCTTTGAAAGTAAAGAAAAGGGGTGACAGGAAAGTGGTGAAAAGGGGTCACAAAGAGGGTAAGACAGTAGGGAAACAAGCGTGGGATTTGCAGGAGGGATGTAGGTAAGGCCCATAGATGCCCATGTCTTTGGCAGCAACAGCTGTGCATTTCCATGTATTTTGGTGAGACATTGGAAACCTTTCACCCCTGAAAGAGGTGTCAGGACAACATTAATATTTGTTGTAGAGCCAATTGTAATTAACTGTTTCAATGTCAAGCAGACATGTGTGCGACATGGACAGCTATGTATGGGGCGTAATTTTTTTGTGGGTACAGAGTGCCCTTTTTTTTTTTTTTCAGGTGAGAGTGGTATGTCAGGTGAAGGAAGTCGGTATAGCTGGGGAGGTAGGTTAGCAGACAAGACAGACAAGACGCATACAGGGGCGGTGTATGACACACGTGGGGGGGTTACACAATTGACGGGGACGGAGATTGGGATATCAGAGTGGCAACAGTGGAACTGATATCCCCACCCATAGGCAGTTGCCACTGTTCCTTCACAGCCCAGGACGGGGCTGTGCTGGGGGCTGTGTAGGCGGGGCAACGGCCGGGGCCGTTAGCTGTGCCACACGAGCCTCAAGCTGGCGTAGGGGCCCAAGAACAGAGTCTTGGATCTCCCTTCGCACCACAGACCGGACACCTTGGAGGGTGAGTGGACGAACCCCTCCGGCCACACTTGCAGAGGGGGGACCGGCCCCATCCCATGCAGCGCTTCCACCCGAAGGTGGCACAGGGCCACCGGAGGGGGGTCCGGCCTGGGCACTAGTACCAGGTGCAGGCGCCAGCTGAGGTGGGAGAGGTGGGTCCGCTGGGACCTGCCTTCCCAAGCGTTCTAGGTTTGTGAGTTGTTATGTTAGTTTGGGTTAGTGGCATTTTATTCCATTCAGATTAGTTGTAACAGCATGCATTGGTATTCCCATCAAACAAACACCCAGATATTAACACCATTGAACAAGTGGCATATCAATATCACATGCATTATTTGAACAGAAATACACAGTCAAACAACATGCAGGGTTGATTAATGGCAACAGGCCATCAAATTTGCAGGTATGAACAGGGCACATGCACGAACAGACATGCATATATTTTTGGAACGAACAAATGTCCATGATTAACGAAATGTTCACATACCATTATTTAGTGGGTATTGTTATATGGAATTATAGGGTTGGGTGGAGATAGAAAGTGATGACACATTCATATGTTACACATTGATTTACATTTGTAATAGGTACACAATTAAGTTGAAGCTGATGTTTCAAAATAATTTTTATTTGACTATCATGCTAGACCTGTTACAAATACATCACTATCCTACTTATTTTGAATTTGATCAGATACATCATCCTGCTACACTTTGATGACAGGACAGGGGACAACTATGGCTGTTTAGTCTGTCAAATAATCATTCATTCTATCTGCAAATTGTTTACTGTGATCACCATATACAGAATTTGGCCTAGACATTCCAGATTCTGACACACTCAAATCAGTTTGGGATATTAAGTTGTACTTCCCACATGCATTTAGTTCTGTAGAAACACACTGGGGCTAATATATTCAGGGGTTATTACTACTTTATTTATTCATACATGACCCTTTCTGTCACTCTCACACATCCTGCAACTTCACAGTTCAGGTTGCTACTTCTAGGCTTTGTTCACATGTTAGACTGGTGGTGATTCAAACACTTTCCAACAGCCTCACTTCTGTCATGGTTCAGCATTTCAACAGGGGATATATCTCACATGTGACTACCTCAGATTCTGAAGCTGTACTCTTGAGACTACTGCAGGTTACACTATTTTAATTAATGGTGGGACATCTGTATTACAGCACTGTTTAATTCTATCAGTTATATTTCCAGTTACACTTGCATACTGATGAACTTGTTGCAGCCATACCTGCAGACTTTCAAATCTTGCTTGCACATTATATTACTTTTAATCAATACACTGCAGTGTTCTGATACATGCTACAGTATAATATTTATTTACAAGTACTGGGTGGGGTTACTAACCTGCATGGTGGCGCAGCCGCACCAGCCTACGGCCATGCATCTCGCGGTTCATAGAGTGGACACCTGCAGCTGTAATACGAAAGAAGTAATATTGGACTACACATCTCCATAGTATCAGCCAGTTAAAATCCTTACATACATAAGTAAAATGTAACTTACTCAGTAGTGGGGCGTTGGGCATATCCCGGGCGTCCTGTATCCATTCGGTCAACTGGTCTTGCTTGCGTCGCTTCAGGTCCGCATGGTGGTGACGGACCTGCTCACCAGTGCGTGGAATGCCAGTAGCACTGGTCAGATCACGAGCCAACTGGTCCCATGCCTCTGCCCTGTACGCTCCCCATGAGACCTGGCCCTGCATGAGTTGGGCCTCGTGATGATGGACAAGGAGCCAGACCATGTATCTGGACTCCTCAACGCCCCAACGCTGTGCTCGAAAGCAACGTCCCTCACCTACTCCACTCATTCTGACTGCAGGTCTGTTCTACAATCGTTTCTGCTTTGTATTCCCGCCTATGGGGCTTATATATGCCTCTCTTCCCGCACATTTCTCTGATTGGCCGTTTTAGAATTGTATCTACCTCACTGAAAATGCTTTATCATGCTCCATTCTGGATTTTATCACATATATATGCTATTTCTGCATTTCTAGGTACTGCTGTCATGGCTTAGTGGTTTAGTACCTTGACTCTAGTGCATGGTATCCTGGGTTCAAATCTGGCAACTGATTTTTGATTTTCCTTACAGAACTGAGTTGAGGACCTGTCAATCAAACATGCCAAAAGCACTTTTAAGCACTTAAAACCAGGTCTGCGCTCGTTTGCGCGGAGCTAACTCATGCGCACTGGCAGTTAGCTTGTGGGAGCGCAAGCGGTGTGCGCTGGGATAAATCTTAATTGGCTAGTGACACACATGTTCAGCTAAGCACAGCTAGTTGCAAACAGTTTCTGCCTATTAAACCGGTGCTTAGCAACGGGCATGCAGTTTGCAGCTTGTTAAACAGTACTCAGCTACGGGCAGTCTGTCTCACAGCAGCTTAGCTATCAGTACATTTCTGACTATTTTTATTATTGTGTTACTTCAAAATATATGCTCCATTTCAGTCCATTTTACAAAAGGGAATACTTTTACATTTGTACAATACTGTCAGGGGGCGTTTTAGTGCTTATTTACAAAAAAAAAAAAAAAGGTTGTTATGGGGGCTCGAACCCTGCCTGCCTTCTCTTAGGCCAGCAACTCTACCGCTAAGCTATTACTTCTTGGCTTACTTTGCATATTTAGTTCTTATATCCTTTTCCACTGACTGCTAACTGCAATTGCGCTAGTAGCACACCCGCGCACACAGTAGCAAACATTTACGGGGTTTTAAAAAAAAAAAAAAAGGTTTTAATTTAATTTTATAACATCTCTTCACTATATACGCTGATGGTCAGTCGGGGCATGTGTTGTGTAGTGTGTTTATTCACATTTCCATGGCCTCTCTCGTGGCTGTTTACTTTCAGCCATTATAGTCTTCCGGGGGCGTGTCCGCTTGCAGGGCTTAGCCTACAGACATGCCCCCTACTCTCTTACATGGACCGTGTAAGAGTTACTAGTGTGATTCAGCATGCCTCATGCACCTCATGCATATGCATGACATGCTGACATCACACCGTTTAACTGCAGCCTCCGTGTAAGAGTTATAACTCTTACACGGAGGCTTCGTGAATCTGGCCCTTTGATTTCCATTTTCTAGTAATTGTTTTTGGGCAGCCACCATAATTAGTCAGCAAGGTCTTACTATGTCCCGGCAATTTCAATTCTTTATCACATTTCTGAAAAATCGTTTCCTTAGTTGCACCAATTTGCTCACCCAGTATTTCTGATAGAGTAGTCTGCATGGAATTTTTAAAGCCAGTCAACTCATTAAATTCTCAAAAATATGTTCCCAGTTAACTCTCCTCCTCATCACACCTCCAGCATTTATCTACCCGAGGAAAAATTCTTTTGTAGTCTACTTGTGATATAAAAATACCTATGTAAACACTTCCAAGCAAAGATCCTAAATCTTCTAGAATTTGTTGCATAATGGGGGAATATATCCCCCATTGTTTCTTTGTGAATTACTTATCCAGTCTGTCTACCCAATCCTTACTAACCTCCTCTGATTCCTGTAGTTATCATGTAATATTTTATGTGATAGTGTTCAATCTCGCCGTTTGTTCTTACACATGGGTTCGGAGCCGATCCTCGGCTCCATGTCGGCCGCTTGCAAGCTCTGCATCGAGAAGAAGCTCGAGACAACCTAATACCCACAATCCCCCTCTGCCTTTACCTCAGATCTAGGTTGCCGCTGCTGCGTTCGCATCACTGGGATCTAGCTCGAGCAACTTCAGATAAGATATAACTTTATTATTGTTATATTTGAGAAAAAATTATTCTAAAAGTACTTTTTGGTGACATAGTGTATGTGTGTGTGGTAAGGTAGAAATACTCGGTACCGTTAAGTTTAATTAAACTTGTTAGAGTTTTTCGGGGCCTTCCACCCCTCACTTGATTTTGACAACCGGACTGACTTATTTATCGGATTCGACATTTTTTACTGGATTTGTCTCTCTACTGGACTTGACCTTTTTTTCTCTTCTTTAAGATGTCTGAGAAAATTAAATCAGGGTTTAAACGTTGCCAGTGTGGCCAAAAAATGTCAGTTACTGACAACCATAGTTCCTGTGTCTACTGCCTTGGCCCTCTCCACTTACAAGAGGACTGTTCAATTTGTCACTCTTTTAGTGGGAGGGTCATGACAGATAGGCGCAGGAAACTCATGGACAGGGGGTTATTAAAACCTTCCTTTCAGGAGGCTCTGGATGCTTCAGACCAGGCATCCAAATCCTCGAAGGAATCGAAGACGTCGGAGCCCAAGTCATCGGCTCCGAGCTCTTCGAGTAAAGTTAGATCACCGGTTCCACAGGCGCCGGGCGAGTGTTCAACTGGTGTCAGTTCCTGAGCCTCGAGCCTTGGAACCGGTGATGGAGCTCCCTCCCTCGACTCTATTGAGGTCGGCTCCGTCTTCGGTTCCTTCGACCCGTTCTTCTTCTAAGCTCTCCGATGTCGATGTGGATCGTGTGGTGCAGAAGTTATTGGAGCATTCGGCCCTATCCAAACTTATTTCGGTTTCCACCCAGTTGGTGTCGAAACTTGAAGGCCTCCCATTGTCTCCATCCATTCCTCCTCCGAGACCTGTCCAGTCTTTGGAGCTGGAAGAGGTTGATCTTCTGATTGTGGAGCCCTCGGGTCCAGAACCATCCTTTTCTCGGTCTGTTCCTCTTACCTCGTCTCCGTCGGATCCGGTACCGGAGTCTCGGAGCCGACGATCTGCCTTGGTTCCGGGGCCGAGAGTCGAACCGACGTTTCGGTTCCGACTCTTCCCTCGGGCCTCGGCGGATCGGTCGGCTCCGTCCTTGGGGTCGATGCCTTCGGTGCCTGTCTCGGGGATTCTTCCCATTTCTTCGGAACCGGGAGATTCTTCGACTCGGGACCCGGGGGCCTTCGATCTCATTAGGAAGGTGTTGTCTACCCAGACAACCACATCAGTAGAAGCAACCTCTCCTCCCCATAAAGGGCCGTTATCCTCCTCTGCACCCACGGCTACATCCAAGCGTCGAGCACCGGTGTCTCAGCCACCCCTGGAGGGTGCCCCCTCTTCTGCTCCCCACGAAGAAGTCCCTAGGAAAAGATTGTGTAAGAGGAGACACTTAGATTCTCCACAAGAATCTTTGACATCCGATACTGACTTGGATGAGTCAGAAGGGTCCCCTAAGTCACCTTCGGAAGATGTCTCTTTTTCTGACATATTGGAGATCCTGAAACAAAGAGGTGACTGGCAGTCCCTTCCCCCTTCTGAGGATGAGTCAGTCTTGCTTGAAGGCATTCGGTGCTCGCCCTTCCTCCTCCTGGGTCACTCCGCCCTTCAATGAATTAATGGAACTTATTGCTCGAAGGGCGTGGGAGGCTCCTGACACAGTGGAACCAGTCCCTAGGAAGCCCAATAAGTATATCACTGCACCCCAGGACAAAACTTACTTGACAAAAGGAGTTCCAGTGGACGCTATGGTGGTGGCAGCGGCCACGAAAAAGGAGATGTCGGAATCTTCCTCATCTGTCCATCCCCCTAATAAAGATTCTAGGACTATGGACAGGTATGGGAAGCGCATTTTTAGTTCAGCGGCTTTTTCCATGCGATCCCTGAACTATTTGACCCACTTTACACGACTACAGAGGGATCTAGTCAAAGAGTTGGGAAATACCCTCCAGGGTACTACAGATGCTGCTGTCTCAGAGAAAGTGACAGCGCAACTTAATACCCTTACATCCATTGTGAACTCGTCCATGAGGCTGATCTCTTACGCGGCGAAGGTTCGAGTAGGGCAGCAGCTTCAGCGATTGCTCTTAGCAGACAATCCTGGATGCGCTTATGTTCATTCATGGAAGCCTTCAAGTCTTCCTTTACTAACGCCCCATTTGATGGTGCCACTCTCTTTGGCCCCAAAGTAAAGGAGACCCTTACCCGGTGTGAACAGGAGGGAAAGACTCTGTCTGCTGTCGAGTCCGTTTTCCACCCCAACCAGACCGTACCCCAAAGGGCAGCGTGGTGTAAAATGTGGTTTCAAAACCCCAAGGATCTTTCCCAGGCACACAGGGTGATGCCCCTTCTAGAGGCAGAGGAGGGGGCAGAGGTGGAAGACGCCGCCCTGGCGGCAGAGGGGGTCCGCAGAATCAAGGTGACAGGGATACACTCCCTGGTAAACCTTTCCAGCACTCCTGAGAGGAGGCCCGACTGTCCTGCTCTGGAGGCAGTCGGGTCGCAGCTTTATACCCTCAGGCCTGGCAAAACATAACTACAGACAAGTGGGTAAAAAGCGTGGTTACCAGAGGTTACAATATACCATTTCTATCCTACCCCATTCCAAAGAAAAGACTCCCAGATGTACCGCCCCATCTGCGAGAGCCAGCAGCTATAGAAATTTCAAAGCTGCTAGAAAAGAGTCATCCAACCAGTCCCAGCGGACCAAAGAAGATTCGAACTTACTCAAGGTTCTTTTAGTTCCAAAGAAAACAGGGGACTGGAGGCCCATTCTGGACCTAAGCGACCTCAATACCTTCGTCAAGAAAGAAAAGTTCGAATGGTCACGCTTCAATCGATCCTTCCATTCTTACAGAAGGGCGACTGGATGTGCTCAATAGATCTGAAGGATGCATACTACCACATCAAAATGGCCAGGGCATCCAGAGATCATTTGCGCTTCCGGCTGGGTGCCAGTCACTTTCAGTTTCGAGCCATGCCCTTTGGTCTGACCTCAGCCCCCAGGGTCTTCACCAAATGCATGGCAGTGGTAGCGTCTCACTTGAGACGCCTAGGATTCCAGGTGTTTCCGTATCTGGACGACTGGCTCCTTTCTGCCACCACCCAGCGTCAACTGGTACAGGCCAGAGACTACACTCTTCAACTGTGTATTCACCTAGGAATTTCCGTAAACTTCGGAAAATCCTTACTACAGCCATCACAGCGTATCTTATTCATAGGAGCGGAATTAGATACACATCAGTTAATTCTAAGACTTCCTCCAGAAAGGATACTTTCACTTCAGACTCACATACGTCTTCTTCTTTTGTCCAGGAAATCCCCAGCAAAACTGGTGCTGAAGGTTTTGGGACTCATGTCAGCTTCTCTTATTGCAATATCCTTGGGAAGACTGCACATGAGAGTCCTACAATGGCTACTGTTTGCACAATGGTCGTTCCAACAACTACCTCTAACACACGAGATTCTTATAACGAACACATGCAAAACACACCTGAACTGGTGGCTTCAAACTTGCAACCTTTCCAAGGGGAGACCATTTGTGCTACCCACGCCTACAGCTATGGTGACCACGGACGCTTCCCTGATAGGGTGGGGGGGCATCTTTCAGGGACAGACAGTCCAAGGCGAATGGACCAATTTAGAGTACAATCTGCACATCAATGTTCTAGAGTTGAGGGCAGTGTTTCTAGCGTTGCAACACTTTGCTCCCCTTCTTCCTCTGGGAACTATTGCAGTTCAGATGGACAACATGTCGGTAGTCTGGTACATAAACAAGCAAGGGGGAACCAAGTCCTATCAGCTATGCAGAGAGGCCATGAGAATCTGGCAATGGGCGGAGTCCACGGGTCGCTTTCTGATAGCAGCACATCCCGGGGTCATCCAATGTCATAGCCGACAGGCTGAGCAGAGCAATACTGTTACCGCAGGAGTGGTCCCTAAAACAGTCAGTTGCGAAAAAGATTTTTCGCACGTGGGGCCAGCCTTCCTGCGATCTGTTTGCGTCTCTAATGAACGCCAAATGCAGGAGCTACTTTGCCCTATTACCCCTCCAGGGAAGTCCCCAGGGACGCACTGATTCACGATTGGCCCCGGGTCTCCTGTGCATTTCCTCCCTTCCCCTGATCTCAAAGTTTCTCCAGAAAGCCAACAACCTACACAGGACAATAATCCTCATTGCCCCATTCTGGTCTCGTCAAATTTGGTTCCCCTTCCTCATAACACACTGCATTCGGGGACCCTGGATCCTGGACCCAGAGCCAGATCTATTGACTCACTCGTCAGGGGCTCCCCACCCCGCTTTGTCCCTCCATCTAGCAGCTTGGCTGCTCCAATTCTAACTTAGCCAGGTCTGATCTTCTTTCGCCTGCAGTTCAGAATATATTAGTGGCTTCTCATAAAGCTTCCACTACTAAAACATATACTAGTAAATGGAAGCGCTTTGTATTCTGGGCGAATACACAGCAAGTGGACCCTGTTATAGCTCCCTTGAATAAAATATTAGAGTTTTTAACAGAATTGTTCCATCAGGGTGCTTCTCCTGCCACATTAAGAGTTCAATTGGCTGCCATTTCTAATTTCCATGTGGAAGAATGTGGGGCTCCTGTTATGGCCCACAGACTTTGTAAAGCCTTTTTAAAAGGGGTTTTTCATATTAGACCACCAATTAGATCTCCTACGTCACCTTGGAGTCTAAACTTATTATTATCTAAGTTGATGCTGCCCCCCTTTGAACCAGCCTCCTCTTGCCCATTGAAATTTTTGTCATGGAAGACTCACTTTTTGGTAGCCATTACATCCGCTAGGCGAGTATCTGAACTTCAAGCTCTCTCCATTAAACACCCTTATTTGATCTTTCACTCTGACAGAGTTTCTCTTCGCACTAATTCATCCTTCCTTCCTAAAGTTTGTTCTATTAACAATATTAATCAGTCCATTGAATTACCCACTTTCTTCAAGAATCACTCCAATAAAATGGAGTATATGTTGCACAAATTAGATGTCCACAGACAACTAAGGTTTTACTTGGATAGAACAAAAGATCACAGGAAATCTGATCAACTTTTGTAGCCTTTGCTGATAACAGAAAAGGAGTAGCGGTTACCAAAGAACTCTTTCTAAGTGGTTAACTGATTGTATCATCTATGTCTATGATTCTTCAGATCAAACTCTTCGCACAAACCCAAAGGACATTCCACAAGGTCAGTGTCTACATCCCTGGCTCATGCAGCTCGCCTACCACTAGACGCTATTTGTGCGGCTGCTACTTGGTCTAAACCACATACATTCATTTCTCATTATAAGGTAGACAAGGTTTCTAGGGACAGGGCAACCTTTGGTTCCACTGTGCTCAAGAACGTCCTTCCGTGAGTTCCTCAGGAACAAGGAGCTAGGGACGCTACCCATGTGTAAGAACAAACGGCGAGATTGAACACTATCACATATAGAAGTTATGTCCTTACCATAACGTTCCATGTGGAGTGTTCATCTCGCCTTTGTTCTTACATTCCCACCCTCCCGCCCTTAGGAAGAACGTTCAGTTTGGTGCCTGGTCTGGGGCATTCTGCATTCTGCTTCTGCATTGCAGTTGTTGTATATATAGTTGACATGTGTATATATATGTATATATATGTATATATATAGACTCTTAGTTTCTGTGCATATGTGATATTGGCATGAGTGTGCTCTCTCTGACTACTGGTTTGCTTGCAAACTAGATCTGAGGTAAAGGCAGAGGGGGATTGTGGGTATTAGGTTGTCTCGAGCTTCTTCTCGATGCAGAGCTTGCAGCGGCCGACGGAGCCGAGGATCGGCTCCGAACCCATGTGTAAGAACAAAGGCGAGATGAACACTCCACATGGAACGTTATGGTAAGGACATAACTTCTATATATGCGCTGCTACTTATCCCTGGCAGCTTCTAGTCTTTGTTCTACTAAAAACTCTACCAGTGCTAGTCTTTTGCTTAGGATTCCTCTATTTCTTTCTCTTTGCCTTCCCTATCAAGGATTGATAGAGTGTAGGCAATGTGTAGCCTGCAGTCCAAATAAATTTGTTGCCTCTTCCCATTCTATTACTCTTCTCTAATTCTTTTTCTCCCAATATCTTGGTTCCTTTGCTAGTTTTCTCCAATAAATTCCAGTCCCCTTTTGCCTATTGTTTGTGTCCATAATCGCAGTCTTCCCTATTGGCAGACTCTTCCTGTGTTGGCTTAGTTCTTTTAAAGCAGCAGAAAGTATTGTAATGTTATGTATGATTATTATTATTAAGAATCTGCATCCAAAATCCCAGTCTCTCCTTGTTGCTTGAGCCCCCCCCCCCCCATGTCTTCATCATGCTTTTTTACTTTGAAGTCTAGCTTACTGTTTCTTTGAGTGTGCATAACCCCCTTTTCCCATCAGTATCTCAAAACAGTGTATTCTTTTGGACTCAAGACGGTCAGGAAGCAAATAATTAGTATGCTTGAGAAGGTGAGGAATGTAAAATGTCCCAGTTTAATCAAATGTTCTTGAATCTTGGGTGATGTGTCAAGGTTGTATGAAGCAATACGCAAGTAGCAGCATGTTTCTTTTTGAGTGCTACAGTGCACTGAGTGGTACATTTTTTTGCATGCAGCAGCTTTTGTGCTTCAGTCAAGTATGGTTTTTGATTTTATTCCATATGCTATAATAATTAGAGCATGTTAGTGCCTGCAGTCATGACTGCATTTGTTATTCCTTACTAGTGGCACTGTGCTAATCTGATAGACGTGTTGCATGGTGGGATGTCAGATTGGCATTAGCGGAAAGTATACCACAAAGAGCAGTAGGAAGTAGGGCTACTGTGGATGACTGTATTCCCATGGTGCTGCTGATCATTTCTGGTTCACTAACCATGCATGTGCAACATAGCTGCTTTGGATCTCATTCTTAAAGGGGGATTCAGAGCCTTTGCTGCTTCATGCCCCCATTGGCGGGGTTTACTTGATGTACTGTTTGTGTTTAATTGTAGTGCTGCTGTTTTTTTTCCTTTGTAAGTGCAGCAGTTATAATACAGTGTCTTTTATTAACACTGGATTCTAGGTTTAAGCTTTATGTACAGCATTCATAGATGAGTGAGTTGGCTTTTATAGGTAGGGTAAGAGCTGCAATTAGTACTTTTATTAGTTACAGAAGAATGGTGGTATGTAGATGGTGGGCAACTGAGTTGCAAGATAGAAGAGCAGATTGTGAAGTACAGTAGAATGGCAGTTAAATGCAGATATAGTGAGTTGAATGATGAAGGATCTTGGTGAAGTTAAGTTTGAGGAATGTAAGCGAGCAGGTTTTAATGGAGGGTGTAAGAAAAAAGGTATGGGAGGGGGTGGCTAGAAAGGATTCTTAGGTTAAGAGTATGTAGCAATAAGAGGGTAGATTAAAGGACATATATAAGAATTATTTTGTGTGGGTGGATATTTATGGTATTTGGAAGATGAGGATTTGTGGGTATTAAGCAGCTGAGCGTGACCATGTTTTCCACCAGATGGTTAAGATGTTTAAAGGTTAAGATATAAGTTTATTTTAGAGTAATTGCAATGGAGTTCAAGATTTTGGATACAAATGAAGAGTAGAGGGATTCACCTGCAGAGTTATTAAATTTTTGTGATTAACAGGAATTTCTGTGCAGAGTGGAGGGTTTTCTTGGTAGAGTAGTGATGAATTATGTTGCTGATACCTGGCCCATTGTCTGATTCGTAGCTATATTGATTATTTGAGAGAAGGTTAGTGTATGTTGCAGTTCAGTCCACTGAAGTTGTTTTACAGCTAAGCAGTGGTCGATTCAGTATGGGGTATTGGCAGCAAATGTTACTATTTTATTGTAGCATTGTTCATGTAGATGGGATTGGATGGTTTGCAGATTTGAGTGTAAACTCCAGTAGTGGAGTACTATGTGCAGTAGTGGGGAGTAAGTAAGTTGTGCCATCTGTAAAGGGTGACTTTTTTATTATAGATGGCACCAAATTTTTGTTTTGTTTTTAACTGCTTGTTTTAGATTAAAGTTAAATTTCAAATTTTCATCAGTTATAATCCTAAGATGTTTTGCGTGGGTTATACATTGAGTCTATTCAGCCAGTCTGTCCAGTCAGAAATATGGGCCTTGGAGCCTCTGCTCAGAACAGATCTGGCTGATTTGGTGCTCCAGCCTCAAGCCCTTCCATAATGCCCTGCTCCACCCTTAACTCTGGTTCCACAAACTTTTAAATCTAGTAAGTCTGGCGATAAGCCCCCTCCCAAAGTCAAGGTTTTGGATTAAAAAAAAAAAAAAAATGCCTCTGTCTTTGGTTCAGACATTGGCTCCAAAGGTCCCTGAAATCAAGGAGCATGTTGCATGGACCCCTGTCTATACCCCACCCCCTCCTGATCTGTCATTGGGGGTTCCTGTCACAGTTCATGATTCTGATGAAACAGGAACTGCCAATTTTGAGGCCTCCTTCATTTCTGTCTACAAAATCCTTAAGGTCCTCCCGAATTACCTCAGAATTTGGTTTGGATTATCTTTTGCAAAAGTTCTTAAAGACTCAGATTGAGATGGGGGTCATTGAGACTCTATCAACTTTGAAGGTAGTTTGATCCAAACACTTCACCCGATCCAGGCTCCCCTCACTGGTCTGATCTTAGGCCCAGTTAATTCAGATCTATATTGTCACCCAAATCCTGTGGCTTGAGAATAGCTCTTCATTGGCTCCAGGGTTATTGGGTATGACTGTCCCAGTTCTGACCTTTTTTGTTTGGTGCCCATGTCTCGGAGCCAGGGACTCTGGTGGGCTCCTCTGTGCTAGTCGCTTGGGTGGAACCAAGGTCATCTCCGGGGCCCTTTTACACACTTCTGTTGGGGAGTTGAATCCAACCACAAGTATGCATCTTGTGATCCTCTGGATATTGGTGCACCTTTGAGTAGTGAGGAGGATCATTGCTTTGCCACGCAAGGCAGATCCACGGGGTCCATTGACTGCAGTTCCCTCCTCGACTCTCATTTTGCCTTGTCTGCTTCAGCAAAGGCATCCACTAGTCAGACTTGTTCACTTGACACCAAAAACCCTGCCCTGACACAGGGACAGTTCTCTGAAGACTTGGAAGACTCATCCCCTTGAGCCACCTAAAAAGAGGGCATACAAGATGAAACGTCTGGAATCACTGAGTCTGTCACTATTGACAAAATTGGAAGATGGAGAAGGTTCCCCACAGTTGTCTCTTGAGGACTTATCCATAGGAGAGATCCTGGAGCTCTTGTGACAGAGGAGATGAATCTTCCTGTCAGGATGTGCTGGTATTATTAGAGGCATATAATCCTCTTCTACATCCTGGGTAGTCCTTCCCACTGAGAATTTAATGGAGTTGGTGGTGAGAAAGTGATAGCAGGAACCTGACACCAGTGAATATGTTCCAAGGAGTATGGATAAAATTATGTGTCCTCCCAAAGACCTTTTTGAGCAAAATCTCCACCAGTAGACTCCATAATTATTGAGGCAATCAGAGTTGTCTGAAGACTGTTCCTCTACCCCCCCCCCCCCAACAATGAGTCTATGGAAATGGATTGTGGAAGTGGGCATATGCATTTGGATTCTTTGCCATTTTGGCCATGAACTGTGCCATTCGTATCTCAAGATTCCAGCAGAATCTCACCAAGTATTTTTCACTCTGAAAAATCTTGTTACTCCCAAGTGTTAGAAGCAGCTTCAAGTCACTCTCTCAACATCGTCTAACATTATTAAAGTCTCCATGCGCCCATTGCAAAATGTGGTGGATGAAACCGTGAGAGCAGCTGGGACAGGCATCGTTGTGAGACAGCACCTGGCTGAATTTGTGTGATTTTGCAGACAATTTTAAGTTTCTTTCACAAACTACCTCTTTGAAGGTACCACTCTGTTTGGGAAAAGATGTAGAATAGCAAGCAGGACAGTAAGACTGGTATGGAAGTTAAAACAGCACCCATTTAACAGGAACCAAAAGGAACCTTTGTTCACTCTGGTTTTGAAAGTTCAGCAGTCAGTATGACTTTTCTTTTGAATGAGGTGGCCAATACAGTGGTCTGCAAAACCAAGGATTTCACTGGCCCTTTGCCAGCAGTCATCCCTGGAATACTAGGACTGCCCGACTGCTCCAGTTTAGAGGCACTTGTAGTTCGCCATCACTTGAGACAACTGGGTAATAAGGATTGTATCTGGAGATTATTGCATTCTGTTTTTGGAAGTCCCCCACTTTCCTTATACCTTCCGTTGCCAGAAGTCGCGATGCAAAGAGGTTCATTCTCGTCTACAAAAAAGAGCTGTCCAGTAGGTCCCACCGAGACAGCTCATCAAGATTTTATTCAGAACCAAAAAGAAAAGACCTGTGACCCAGCCTGGACCCAAGTTTCAAAAATAACCACGTCAAAAAGACCCAATTTTGAAAGGTCTCAGCGCAATGAATTCTTCTCTGTATTCAGGAGAATGAGTGTCTCTTCAAAATTCTCTTGGACTCATCACTATTTTTATGTGAAGGTAAGTATCTGAGATATGTGCTCTTCCACTTGAAAGCCAGTCACAGCAATTCACAGAGACTCCTTTTGGTCCCACCAGAGCCCCCAGGGTGTTCAACAAATGACTGGCAGTAGTAGCAGATGTGTGATTTTTCCCTTACCTAGATGACTGGCTGTTGGCTGCTGCATCCATGAAATCAGTTCTACAAGCCAGTGATTATGCTCTTCCCTAGGCATATCTGTCAATATAGGGGGCATCCAGCCTGAATCCCACTTTGAGATGCAAACTGAACACTACTATAACATTGATCTTTTTTCCAGAGGACAGAAATTTATCCTTTAGGATTGCAGTACAAATCTCCTGGAGCTCAGATGCTCTATGACAAGTCTTGAAGGGTACTGGGTCCCATGGCATCATCGATTGGAAGTGGTGAATTTCAGTCTACCGTATGAGATTCTGCAGTGGCTGCTTCAGTCTGTGGTCTCACAAGTATGATTCCTTTTCTCATCCCATTTTGTTAACTTAGTCGTGCAGGACTTGCCCACAGTGGTAGCTTCATTCTCTGCTGATATTGGCAGGCAGGCTGTTCGTGGTTCCCTCTCCGTTAGTGATTATGACTGCAGACACTTCCTCCCTCTTGGGGGGGGGGGGGGTGGACATTGAGCAGGGAGAATGTTCAAAGTTTTTTGCCAGGAATCTGAGGCTTGTCTTCACGTAAATGTCCTGGAGATGAGGACAGTTCTTGTGTTGCAGGAGTTGCACAACGGCTTTCTCTGGGAATGATAGAGGGACAAAATGACAGTAGTCTGGTGCATAAACAGGCAGGGAGGAGCCAAATCTTCTTCACTTTGTCTAGAGGCCATGAGACTGGTTTCAGACTGTAGCGCACACTTCAGGAGCTGTAACGAAGTAACTGACATGCTCATCTGGAACCTCCTGTTGCTTCATGAGTGGTCCCTGCATCCAGCAGTTGCAGAAGAGATTTGTAATTGCTGTGGCACTCCCTACCACAACGTCTTTACAACTCCACAGAACACAAAGTGAAGCAGTTATTTTGCTGTAGTCCCTCATCTGGGCAGACACCAAGGGGATGCTATTATATTCCAGGCCTCTAGGGTTACTTTAAGTATGCCACTCACTGTCGCTCATGACGGAGTTCATACATTAAGCAATTTTTGTGCAAGGCTACATTGATCCTCATAGCCCATTTTTGGCCTAGACAGATATGGTTCCCCCTCCTCAGACTTTATCAAAGGAAGCCCCCTTGGTTCCTCAATTCTATGTCAGATCTCATCACTCAGTCCTCTGGAGATCTTTACATGGACTTTCACAACTTGAGGTTGACCTGCTTTCTCCTGTTCGAATGAATGTAAGGGATGCATCCCTCTTCCATGATGTGCCCTACATCCTTACAGCTTTCCATACATCCTCTACTTGTAGAGTCTATCTTGGCAAATAGAAAAGGTTTGCTATATGGATTATCTCAGAACAGAGAGGTCTCTCTAGCTTCTATTGGAGATGTTCTCCATTTTTTTGTTTTCCTTATTTAGTTCTGGTTCTGTTTTTTCCACTATTAAGGTACAGCTGGCAGCTATTTCATCCTTTCACACTGGCTTTCAGAATTTTTCATTGATTTCTCATAGACTTTGTAAAGCCCTTCTTAAAGACACCTTTCTGTTAAGTCCATCTGTCAAGGATCCTGTGCCTCCATGAGACTGTAATTTTATTTTTGAAGCATTATCCAAGCCTCAGTTTGAAGCAGCAGCATTGGCAGAATTAAAATTTCTCTTGGAAAACCTTACTAGTGGCTGTCACTTCAGTGTGGAGGATATCAGAATTGTATGCACTATCCATGTTTCTCCTTACATTGTCTTCTACAAAGACACTTGCATTGAGAACAAATTCCTCTTTTGTTCCAAAAGTGGCTTTCGAGGCCATCTTCCTGTGTTCTTCACTAACTACCAAATTAGGGGGAAAACACTTTACATACATTGGATGTACACTGGCAGCTCCATTTCCTATCTCCACAGATTGGCACCCTTTAGGAAAGATGAACAATTGTAGGTGTCCTTTGCCCAGAACAAGCTGGGGAAGAAAGGTTCCAAGATCTCATTGTCTCGACGATTGACTGTTTTGTTTGCTTAAACCTCCCTTAACCAGTCCTTATTCTCCAAACTCAGGTCTCATTCCACTAGAGCTGTAGCAGCTTCAACAGCATTCTTATCTGTTTCCCTTGACATTTGTCAGGCAGCTACATGATGTTCTTCGTGTTTCACTATTGCAGTCATTACATTTGGGTTATCTGCTTGCTGGTAGCCCTCAGTCGGCCTGATTAACAAAGTCTTGGGTCCTGCGTCGGTTGCTGTCCCTTCTTCCATGACATCAGGTCATCAGGGGTATAAAACATGCAGCTGACGCCATTACATCAGTCTTTCTTGCCATGCGGTGCCCGAAGCAGAAGCAGTTCGCAATTGCCGGTTGGTCGACTCCTGAAATTTCGTTTTCGAGTTTCAGAACCAAAGTCTTCAACTAAAACTAAGTACCCCATTGGGGAAACTTTTTCTTGCTCCTTACCGATGTCAGTAAAAGTTAATAATTGCATTACTTGTGGAAAGCAAATACCTCCTAAAGATTTTCATTCGTAATGTATTCCTTGCCTAGGCCCAGACCACGACGTACCTTGCTGTTGGTTTTGTGCTTTATTTAATCCGCGCACTATCCGTCGTTGATATATTTTTGCCTCTAAATATTTCGGTTCTCTGTTTAATTATCCAGAAATGTCAGTTAGCCATCCGACTACTGGGATTCTGAAAAAACGCAAAGATAGACAGGCCGCCGAGGTCCAGAACTGCCAACGAAGCTTCTAAGCCAGTCGCCAGTTTGCCAGTACTCTGGCGCTTTCGTAGCCCTTGATACCCGCTACTTCTGATTCGCAGGCCTCTACGGAGAGCCATTCGGAGTACGGTATGCTGCGAGATGCGTCAACTATGAAACCCACAGATGTCTCTACCTTGGATTGGTCTGGAGCCGCTGTGCAGGCACCAGCTTCTGAGGGGTGTATTCAGGCTTACGGACTTGCATATTAAACAGACGTCTCCTTCTTCACTTAGGCCTAATTCTCGAACCATGCTTAAAAAAACGATGACCAGGCCACATGCTCAGGCCTCTATGCCTAAAAAACATGATAAAAATGGCTGAAGATCTAATAACTCTAATCAGGGGTAGCCAACCCCCCCCTTCTAAGAGGCCTAGGACTGAAGTTGTTTATGAATCTTCTGACCAGGATTCTGTTTTTTCTGATTCTTCTGATTATCTGGATTTGCCCTTAACTACTTATAAGGATTCTGATGCAGAGGACTGTATTCCCGCTACTTCCCCTCAAGAGGATTTTTCTTTTGGTGAAACCTTACAATACCCTAAGGGAGCAGTTCCACTGGGAAAGCCAGGATTTTTCTGATTCAAAAAAGATGCTCCAGGATGTCTTGCTCCTGCCTGAGCCGTAGGCCTTTAGCTATTCCTCCTGTACTAGACATTGTTGATGTTTTCTCGGAATCTAGTTTGGCCCCTGATTCTTTGCCTCCTGCTCCCAGAAAACCTGACAGATACTACAGGGTCCCTGAGTCACAAGTTCCTTTTTAAAAATCCTATTGCGGATCCAGAGACTAGTTCTCAGGGGCCCAAGGGCATTAAGGCTTCTTCTGCTAAAAATCCTACCCCTTCTGATAGAGACTCTAGGGTGCTGGATAGTTGGGGTAAGAAGGTTACACTTCTGCAGCCTTGGCCATTAGGGCTTTAAACTGCCAGTTTCATATGTTAAAGTATCAGCAATATGTTATTGGATTGCTTAAACAGAAAATTATGTTGATTCCTGATTGTGTGGAAAATAAAGAATTACGGGATTATTTCTGTTCCTGTCAGTCATCCCTCTTTGGGTCCGAGCTCTGAGCCCATTAGACCTATTCCACAGGGACAGCCTGTTCTGTGAAGCCTACAGACAGGTTCCCTAGAGGAATTTCTCCTTCTGATACCTCTCCCGAACATCCCACCAAAGAGATTCCTCAGAAGAGGGATGTGCAAGAGGAGACTGAGATATCCTTGAAATCCTTAAACAGAAAGGTGGCTGGTCTTCCCAATCTCCTTCTGAAGAATGTGTTTATGGAAGCTTTCAGTGCTGGACCATCTATGGCTTGGATGAGCCCCCCCCCCCCAACCCGGTGGATGAGCTCATCACCTTGGTTTCCCACTGGGATTGGAAGGAACAGGACACTGTGGAACCTATCCCCAAAGTCCTGACAAATTCCTGGTACCTCCCTCTGACAGACCCCACTGGAGCAAGGGAGTCCTAGTTGATGCTATAGTAGTGGTGGCAGCCACGAAGAAGGAGCTAGCTGAGCAGACCTTCCCTGTCCATCCACTGAACAGGGAATCTAGAGCAATGGACCGATCTGGAAAGCGAGTATAAGCCTCATCTATGTTTGCACTGAGGTCATTAAACTGTCTGGCAGACTTTACTCGGCTACAGAGAGATTTGATGAAGGAACTGTCAAATACTGTCTTGGGAGTGCATGTCTGCGGAGGATCAGAAAAAGCTTTGTTCACAGCTGGCCACTGTACTGTCCATTTCTGATGCATCAATGAGACTGATCTCCCATGCAGTAGATTGTGTCTCATGAGCTGCTGGTTCAGGCATAGCCATTAGGAGACATGTTCGGATGAGGCTATGCGACTTTTGTGGAACCCTTCAAGGTGTCCTTTTTCATTGCCCCCTTTGGTGGCTCCTCCTTGTTTGGGCCATCAGTTAAAAACATGCTCACCCACAATGAACAAGAAGGAAGGACTCTGTCTGAAATAGGGATCAACTTTTCTACCCCTCAACGGACTTCTCTAGAAACCAACGAGGTAGTAAGATGATATGGTTCCGAAAGTCTCCAGGATCTTTTCAGGATTCATGCAGGGATAATTTCTGCAGAGGCAGAGGAGGAACCTTCAATGGAAGACTTCATCTTTGAGGCAGAGGGGGTCTGCAGAATCAGAGCTTCAAGAGATTCCTTCTCTGATGAGCCCTTTCAGCACTCCTGAAGTGATGCCCAACTATCTGTCTGCAGGCAGTTGGGGGTTGTTTCTCTTTGCACCTAAACGCCTGGTTAAAATCACAAAAAATTAATGTTTGCTAAGAGTCATATCCAGAGGTTACTGCATACCATTTTCCCCTTCCCCCTGTCCAGAAAAGGAAACATTCGGATGTTCCACACAGTCAAACAGAAGATGCAGCTCAAGAAATACAAAAGCTACTCCAGAAAAGTCATCTAGAAGATCTCACCTGACCAGATAGAATTCACAACCTACTCCTGCTACTTTTTATTGCTGAAGAAAATAGGGGGTCCTAAGACCCATTTTGGATCTGAGCAATTTAAACCAACTTGTAAAGAAGACAAAGTTCTGAATGGTCACAGTTCAGTCCATTCTGCCTCTCTGCACAAGGACGATTGGATGTGCTCTGTAGATCTCCAAGATGTGTACTATCATATAAAAGTAAATAGGTGATCCAGGAGATGCCTACGCTTTCAGTTGGGATCCAATCATTACCAGCTGAGTACTGCCCTTTGGGCTCACCGCAGCCCCCAGGATGTTAACCAAATGCATGGCAGTAGTGGCAGCTCCCTTGAGACTCGAGATTCCAGCTGTTTTCATATCTTGATTGGCTCCTCACCACTCCATCCAAGTGTCCGCTTCTACAAGGCTGATAGTACTTGTTCCAGATTTCCAACACCTTGGGCATCTCAACAAATCATACCAAGTTGAACCTAGTTCCAGTTCAGACCTTGGAATTCATAGGAGCCCTCTTAAATACAATTCAGGTGGCTTCCGCACCTCTCCATTGCACCACATCTCTGAAACGTCAAGTTTGGGCCATACTACCACACCCATCCCCTCCAACACGATTAGTACTTCAAGATCTGGGGTCATTGTCAGCTACCGTAACTCTAGTCCGTCTAGCAAGGTTCTTTATGTGCATCCTTCAGTGGATTATGGCAGTGCAGTGGTCCATTCTTTATCATCCCCTATCATTTGCTATAAGATTCACCCCAATCTGAAAACATCACATTCACTGGTGACTTCAGTCCGATCTTTTTCTACTCAGAGCTTTTATACCCGTACATCACCAGTTGCCACTATGACCATGGATGCTTCCCATTTAGAGTGGGGGGGGGCAAAGCCTTAAAGATGGTCCAAGGCACGTGATCCCCTTAGGAAACCAAGTTGCCTATCAACATCTTAGAGGTGAGAGCAGTCCTCCTAGTGTTGCAAGCATTTCAAGACATTCTAACTGTAGGGATGATTGCAGTCCAAGCAAGACACCATGTCAGTAGTCTGGTATATCAACAAACAAGGAGGAAGCCGATCTTACCCCCTGTGCAAGAGGCCATGAGAGTTTGGGAATGGCTGATTGCTTCAGATCACTTTCTCATTGCAATGCACATCTCTGGGAAACCCAACAAACTAGCAGACGGGCTCAGTAGGGTCCGCAGCCTGATGCCTCACGACTGATCTCTGTCAGTCAGTAGCCAATATGATTTTCGGCCGCTGGAGCCAGCCTTGCTGATACTTATTTAGAATTATGGCAGCTGACATTGACCCGCTTTGATCCCCCTATGGGGGGAGTTACTGAGGGATGCTGTGATACATGATTGGCCACTGGGTCTCCTGTATGCTTCTCCTCCTTCCTCTGATTCCGAAGTTCTTACAGAAAGCAAACCGGCTGAAGACCTCTGTCATCGTCGTCGTCCCCTTCTGGCCTCAACAGGTATGGTTCCCCTTCCTCTGATCTCACTTGAAGTATCCTCCATGGATACTGGAAGTCATTCAGGATCTCCTGTCCCATCTATCGAGAAGTCAGCACCCCAGTATCCAGGCACTCTGTGTGGTTTCTCCATTTCCAGTAATAGTTACAGTCCAGACTTGCTTCACCAGTTCCCAAGATTATTTTGGCCTCCTAGAAGAGTTCTACCAAGAAAGTCTACAGGAGCAAATGGAAGAGATTTTCTGTCTGGCCTTCCAGTTCAGGTTCTGTTTTTGGCCATTTTTCTCTTCCTAACCACTTTTTTTTTTTTTAAAGAAGGAGCTAGTTTTTCTACTATTAAGCTTCAGTTTGCAGCGATCTCTAGTTTCCATTTTGGAAACAGATCCCTTTCTTTGGCTACAGTCTTGATTGTGTAGAGCCTTCAAGAAAGGTGTCTTCTCAGACTTCCAATAGAAGACCACTCTCCTCCTTGGGACCTTACTATGGCTCAAGGTTTAACTATGAAACCCTTTGAAGAAGCAGACAAATGTAATATGAAATGTCTGTCTTGGCAAAAACATCTTTTTAGTAGCTATTACTTCATCAAAAAGAACCTTTGAACTTTAGGCCTCATCAGCTAAGCCTCCTTAATTACCTTTCAAAAGGCAGATTATCCCTACAAGACTAATCCTTCCTTTCTTCCTAAAGTGGCTATGGAGACTGACATTAACCAGTCCATACAATTACCAGTCTTTCACAACTTTACAAATAAGGGGAAGTACATGCTTCACCTCCTTCATGTGCACAGGTAATTGCGGTTTTACCTTCACAGGACAAAGCTCGGGAAGTCTGATCAACTGTTTGTATTCTTTTCCTGTAGCCACCTGGGCCAAACAGTGTGTAAACTCTAGCCAAATGGGTTACTGATTGATTAATCTTTTTTGAGAATAGACCAATGAGATGCAGAGTTACCACAACCTCCCAGAGCTCACTCCAGTCGGTCTGTGGCGGCCTTCTCATAAGGGCCTCCATTGATATTTGTGCTGCAGACCCTTGGTCCAAGACTCGCACCTTTCTTGCATGTTACAAATCGGATGTTGTCTGTAGATGTAGAGATTTCTTTGGTTTGTCAGTGCTCTGGCATGCCCTTCTTTGAGGGCCTCCCAAGGGTACATGTAGCTGGAGATTCTGTCCCATCCGTGAGGAAGAGTGAAAAGGGACAACATCAGATTTAGGACTTGTGTACCTACCATAACTTAGTATCTGTGTTGTCCATTTTCATTCTTCCTCATTTTTCTTCCCATCGTACCCCAGCCTTGTTTGTTCTAGAAGTACCTGGTCGATGGTATTGGAACCTATCAGTTCCAGGTTTGAGCCATAACTTTTTCGTCTGTCTTTTTCTGTCTCTTTTTTATAAAGTTAGGAAATTAGGTAGCAAACTCAATCTGAGGAGTTGGGGAGAGAATAGAGCATTATAGGTAGAGGGTGGAGCTCATGATTTGGATTCAAAGTCTTTGGTATGTGGCAGAGTCAGATCTGAACCCATTTGTGAGGAAGAATGAAAGTGGACAACACAGTTGCCAAGTTATAGTAAGTACATAACTCTTAATTTTTATATCCTTAGCTACATGGTAATTGAAAGACTATTCTCACATGTTTCCAGGTCCCTAACTACTGGACTGATTTTCAGAGGCATTTTGTTGCGATAGTTACTCGTTTTTTTTTTTTGCCCATGGGTATGACATCTGTTGTTTACTTGGGAAAGGGAGGATGTTAGTGTCCACTGCAGAGTTTATGATGCTATCAAGTTTACAGTAGTCTGTAGACAGGTCAGCCATAAATCCTTAAAATTAACTTTGACTTCCAAGAACTAAGTGCCAAAGAGCACCAAATCCTGGGGTACACTACTTGTGATGGGCCTTTTTGGAAGAGGTAGTCACCTACCCCAATTTCCTGGGTTATTTTTGTGACCAGTTTGCTATCCAGCAAGTTACATAGGGATTAACATTTAGTTGGGAGAGTTTCTCAATAATACCAGTGTGCAGAATGTTAATAGGTTCCTTATTTCTGTCGGTTATTAGTAAATCCACTAAGACATAAAAGCAGTTTAGGCCGAGACGTTTATCATTCAGACTTGATTGGTAGCATAAAGCAAAGTTTAATGTAATCTAATATGGCTGAACCGTAAACTTTTAAATACATGAAACAAAGTACAGACTAATTTTGCATGATAATATTCTGGAAAATTCCTTTTAATTATAGTTTATATTCTTAATAGACAGAAATATACAGTTATCATTCAGAGACTGCTGTGACAATTTCTACATCTTATCATTCATATTCTCATACTTTGTACCTTTTCTAATGACTTCATCCATGCAGTAACTTTCCTTTACACAAACAGGGCTGTATTCGTGACAGAAATTATAGCAAGGCAAGGACAGATTATAAAGACTTATTTTTTTCTAATTGCTTTTCTTAAACAGTGTTCTGTGATATTCTCTTTATACAAAGCAGAATTATGAGCTAAATTTAACTTGCATGCTCATGCTTCCCAGAATAAGCATGCTTTTTCTGATCTGAAAGATGTAAATGTTGACAGTTGTCCGAAATAATTCTAGAGAAAATCTATTCTGACACGTGTGTGTGTGTGTGTGTGTGTGTGTGTGTGTGTGTGTGTATATATATATATATATATATATATATATATATATAGATATATATATATATATATATATATATATATATATATATATAGATATATATATATATATATATATATATATAGATAGATATATAGATAGATATATATATATATATATATATATATATAAAATTTGTTTTTGATATTTCAATAAATACTCCACATGGGATAATGCTGAACACCTTTAGGAGGTCTAGATATTGGGTGTGTACTGTTTTTCCCTAATCTGTTACCTTAATGTTTTCAAAGTCTTCAACCTAGTTAAGCAGGCAGGATCATCCCTTGGCAAAAATGAACTGGCTTGGGTCAAGAGTTTCTAGGTTACCTATGTTCTGGTTTATTTTCATAATTATCCTCTCCATACCCTTGCATATGAGGCTGGTCAGGCTTGAGTCTGTAATTACCCAGGTCCATTAACACACCACCTTTGTGCAAGGGGATGACTGTTGCAGTCTTCCATTTGTCCAGTACAAAGCCTGTTTGGGAGGCTCGTATTAAAAGGGTCTGTAATGGGTTTGTCCGGTCCTTTTTCAGGCTAGCCAGTAGGCAGCCTGGTATGTTATCTTGCTCCATAGAAATGGTGTTATTGGCGATGAAAAGTGCTTTGATGACTTGTTCTTGATGGATTTTTTTTTATTTTTGGAGGGGGGGTGCAGATGCTGGTATGTGATCTGGAAATGTAGGGGAGAGAGAGATATGGGTGAATTTGGTTCTAAATTTATCTGTTTGCGTGTTTGGCTATGTCCCAGTCTGAGTATATGAAATAGTTTGTTATTGGCTTTCTACAATTTTCTGAGACTTCTGAAGTAGTTAAAAAAAAAAAAAAAAAAGCTTTATTGGTTGCCTTTTGCTCGAGTGGTGACTTTTACCTTGTATCTAGCTTTTTTGATTTTATCAGGGACTGGAGTTCCTTGTTTAGCAAGAGATTTTTTGAAGTTTTGTGAGTTACATATATTATTGCATGCAGCGAGTCCTTTTTTATTTTATTGCAGAGCCTGTTCATATTTGACACTATATCCAAGAGGAGGAATTTCCTCATATTTTATGTCATATTTAAGCCACGTTTCTGTAATGACTGTGGGAATTTCTGGGTTATCCATGTGTGGACTTCAACTAACTTGTTTTGAATGCTTCTTAAGTCATCATTTATTCAGAGTAGGTCACGTGTGTGTGTGTGTGTGTGTGTGTGTGTGTGTGTGTGTGTGTGTGTGTGTGTGTGTGTGTGTGTTGTGAAGTAGTGTTAAAAGTGGGAGGTTGTGAAAAGGTTGGGAGTACTTACTTGGGTGTTGTAGTGACCCTGTATAATTTCCATTCATGATAATATGTTAAGATAGTGGATTGTGAATATTAAACATATTTTTTTATTTTCAAGAGGTGAATAACAGCATGAGAAGATAGGTTGGCAGTTATGGGGAAGTGGCAGGAATAAGCGTTTGAAGAGACTAATCAGGGGAAAGGATGGCAGATTATATTGGGGGATGCCTGTGGAAAGCTGCTGTGTGCAAACACTGAGAGCACTAGTACTAATATTGTGTTAATAACATTGTGAGAAACTATTGGCAAGTTAGGGTTTAGGGGTATATGTTGTAGGTCGAAAATATGGATGAAGTGGTTAATGGTGGGAAAGCTTAAGTTTGTAGGATGCAAAGAATAAGATGAGAAAACTAGTAGGTTAATTAGAGAAGATTTGTGTAAGTGGAGTACACCTTTAAGGAGGGAATGGTTTATGTAAAGTGGTTGGTATGGAGAGGTAACTCTTTTAAGTGATGTGTTGGAAGGCTGGGGAATTGAGGGTGTGGGATGTTCCAAGCAGGAATACTTCCCAAGAGAGTTAAAGATAATCATTGCTTGTATGCACATCTTTCAGAGATTTCCCAAGGTAAGACTTCTCTGTTATGCTTTCAGTGCTAAAATTTTTCATAAAGGACTAGTGGTCTTAACACATGCTTTAAAAGCATAAACGTTATCCTTTTCCGTAAGACTGCATTTACTGTAGTGCATTTTTGAAGAAGTAAAATTCTGCATAACACTATGAATTCTACAAATGAGTTTTCCTGAGAAAGCTATAGTTTACTTCAGAGAACCTTGCAGAGAGGATGGGAACAAACTGAATGTGGCTGAGTGAACAGCAGAAAAGGTATAATTCATTACCTGAGGGAGAAGATCCCAAGTCACTTGTAATAAATGTTTAGGTTTGTGAGACTGGGTTCTGTGGTAGGACTCTGCACTTTCACTAAATATTTAAAAAAAAAAAAAAAACAGACCTCTACAACAGCAATCCATTTATTAGCCTAATGCGAGTAATGCACCAGCCTTCTTAATCATCACAGTGGTACATTCTGAAGTCCCTGCTGAAAGCATACCTATCTGACTGAGAAAGTTTTAATAGAAAGAGTGTTTTTGAGAAAAGCAAGAATACAGAATCATGTAACAGTGTGTCAGAAGCAAAGAGGAGGAGGACTGGGGTGGGCTGAGGAGTTACTGTAGTTTAAATAGTTTTCACTATACATGGTATTTATGTCAGTAGCACAAGACTATCACTACAGAACCTACAGATGAAAGGAAAATAAAGAACATTTATGCAAGTAATTGCAATAAAGTGTCAGATTTGTAACATCATACATTAGGAAATGAGATAAACACAATAAAGGTCTTTCAGCTTTTCCCGGTTAGGGGTCACCACAGCAGAACTCCAGTCTGCTAATGATTGGCATAGGATTTTATGGTGATGAGTTGCCAGCCCAATACCCAACCTTCAAAGTAGGCACACCTATTCACGTACCTACCTGCATGTCTTTAACGTCACTGGACCTCTGGGAGGACATTCAGACTCCACACAGAAGGCACTCAAGCCAAGAATCGAACAGAACCTCTTGCTGTGAGGTGACAAAGCTAACCGCTGCACCACCGCAGCCTGGCAAAGAAGATAAACACAATGATGCTTCATATTTCCTTTGTATTATTCAAGCAGTCCTAAACTTGTGTAACTGATGCACTCTCTTCCATGAATCAGCAGGTAGTACAAATCCTTTAGGCCTGCCATTCTCATCTTTAATTTGACAGTGGCCCACTGTTAGTCAAATTTCATTAATTTTTTATAGGTTTAGTAATTGACGTAGACATATATCATATTCTCAACTGAGATGTGATAATGTTCCACAAGTTTAGTTTTGCACACTTTTCACAAAACTGGCGATTTCCGCATCTAGTGATAGGGCAGTCAGAATAATACAAAACAGCCTAAACTTTAGTTAATGTTTGCATGAAGCTTTCAGTGTCTTATTGTGACCACAACTGTAAGGAGTAACAGATTTGCATCTAAGTATCTTAAATGTGAAGAAGCTTCAAATATTAAAAGAATACTACTCCTAAGATATTTTGTATTAAACCTTTCCTCCCTTGCTGAGGACATCCCTTCCATATAGACTGATATGCACACATGCAAACAACCTCACCTTGTGTAATTTAAACACCACTTTTAGAGGTTGATAATTTTAGTAATCAACTCCTTATTGTTGTATACTGTAGCAGTTACTCCAACCACAATAATCTTCCTCTCCCTTCGTTTTTTTTTTTTTACCTCAAACTTGCTTTCATTATCTTAGTGTATAGTGTGGTTTATTTCCCTTGATGATCCCCAACAAGGTCAGTTTATTACGTAAAATTGTTTCTTATGATACTTGTTAGCACCTTTTGAGTAAGAATTGGCAGCAAGTCAACAATACCTAAAAATATCTCCTTCCAAGTCTCAGTACATTTTGTAGTAGTCCAAAGTGAAATGAAGGTGGTATTGGTGGTGGTGGCCTTCTGGGTATGTCATTTACCAGGCTTCCCAGATGTATCTAATTTGGTTTATGAAAGGCTGGGAAAAGAAAAGGCAAAAGGACCTGCAGGGATGTGCACCCCTGACACAAAGTTTTGTAATTAGTAACTCCTATTTATTGAACAGTTGCTGTACTGTATCCCAGGTTTATTTCATTTATTTGTAATGCTTAACCAAGCATGTACTGTTGAGTATTCCTTATACCTGTGGAGTTGGAGGGATAAACTTTAATTAATATTTCAGGTGAGAGTGCCTGCTGCTCATCTAAGCCTTCCTGCACTTACTCCATTACTTGCCTCTGTCTGCCTTGCTCATTGCACTACTAAGAAGCTGCAGATGCTGCTCTTCTGCTGTTGCACTGATGCGGTTGGTGCCCTACTGTCTTTCAAATCACTGAAGATTTCTGCTTCTGAATCTTTGTGAAGGTGGGAACAAAAGAACGTGTCATCAGAGTGTGGAGGTGACATGCTGGATTGAATTTCACAATCTGGTTGGTTGTTGACACTTCTGTGCTGTAATGAGTGTGGACTTTAATTGGCTGAATAATGGCGCTTTTCGGAGTGAGCACAGTTAGAGGCATTGACTTGTATTTTGCTTATAACTAGTTTAAACTTTTTGGCCATGCTTTACCTGTTACTCTGCTGCTGTGGTGCATAAAGTGCTGATCTGCATCGTCATTATATTGGTGTCATTTTTCCAGGTATCAAAAAAAAAAAAAAAACAACTTTGGAAAACTAATTTTCCCCTCAGTGACATCAGCTGAGGGGAAACTGTGAGTGATGTTCATAGACTTTAATGAATGCAAGTTCCCCATATGCAAAAAGGGTCCCTTAAACTCTATGGACAGCCACTTTACGTGATGCTGGGCAGGGAAATTTAATTAATTTGGGCCATGGTTTTAAAAAGTTGGCAAAGCTTTTTATATATAAAAAAAGCCTTTGAGTTAGTTCAGCAACCACAGCACCACCTCTGGGAACAGTCTTAATACAGCAGAGATGTGCTCTGAGATGGTATTCAGAGATAATGAGCTGACAGAGTTCAAGTGTTAAGGTTTTTAAAAAAAGTACTGGAATTGTTCTTTAAAATGAAAAATATTTAAAGGCTGGGTGGAGGAAAACCTACTATTTCTTTTGAGGAAAATAGAAGTTAGACCAGATGAGCTTGTGTCTTCCTGGGAAAAGATGCAGTGTGGCAGAAAAAAATCCAGAGGTACTACAGAAAGAAAAGGTGTTGCAAAACGAAAGTCAGACTAATGAAAAGAGGAAGAGGAATCAAAAAGGAACATTTTGGGCAGTACAGCTGAAAATAGAATAACTATAAAAAACAATATAGTATGAGAACAGTCAGCCCAGAAGGAACTACAGTAGTCCAATATCTTAGACAGCTGTAGGTGGACAGAGTAATACAATGTAGGGGACCAAATTCTTGGAAGATAAGAAACCCAGAAATCATAGTGGAAATATTGAAAGGGCGTTATGATAATCTTTATAGGAAGGAGAGCTTAGTAGCAGACAAAAATAACATTTCGGACAATATTTGTGATGTGTAAACTAAAATTACCAAGGACTAGGCTGAGCAGGTGATGGCCCCTGTACAGGTACATAAAGTAAAGGTACAAATTACAGCAACAATCAACTGGTAAGAGTGTGGGGGAAGGCAGAATTATAGCAGAGATTTGTGAATGCAGTAAACTGTGTTAACCAGCACCCATGGGGATTGGTAGTTGCTGGATAAGTGTAGTTTCTGGTTGCTTGAGAGTTGCTATTAAAAATAGACCTGACAAAATACTGTACCATACAATAAACACTGTATTGATTTGATTTTAATATTGAAATACAGTAATTAAAAGCTTGGCTGGAATAATAATATTTGAAACTTATATTTTCTCTAGAAAGTGTGGCATACTGAATGGTTTTCAGTGGCACGCTGAATGGATTGGAACTGAATGAATTGAAGAGAGAGACTGAATGCATGTATGAAAGCAGAAGCGACTGTATGTGAGAGATAGGAGAGATGTATGAAAGCTGGTGTGTGTGTGAGAGATCGGAGAGAGAGTAAATTAATGCAAGTATGAAAGCTGAAGAGACTGTGTGTGTGTGAGATCGGAAAGAGTTATGTGCAATCTGATGCAAACTGAGTAGGGAGTGAGTGATGCCATTTTAGCAATTTGACTTGTTCTCAGGTTGAGGAGAGAGGGAATTTATTTGTATCTTCCTTTTTAAAACTCTAAAAACAAGGTATGTTTCTGCGGGGGACAAAGTGCAACACATGAAAAAATGAATTGTTTATACTGTACTGTATTTCTTTGATTTTTTTTTTTTTCTGGTTGCTTGAGTTTTGGTTAGCTGAGAATTTACTGTATATGATTACCTTAATTAATGGTAAGTTAAATGTGTGGAACTTTGAAAACTATACTAGTGGCAGTAATTCCAAAGGAAGATAAGGACTCAAGACCTAATATTGTATATATCATTTTCAGTTTTAAACAATAATGCTAAAGTTATGTGGCTGTAATGGCTGGTAATCGGCAATGATATTGCCAAGATTAATAGATCTGGGATCATTGTGATTTTATGGAAGGGGAGACAAATTTATAATAATATTAATAACACCAACGATAAGTGTTTGATCGACTTGGGGGTGAGCTGAATGTTTAGAATAAATACTGGGAATGTTCTTTTGGAGAGATTGTATCCAAGTAGTGGGACCAGAGTTGTTCACATCATTTTGCTTTGTACTTGGAACCCTTATCCAGTAAAATAAGAGATTGTCAAATAAAATGATCCCTTTGGTAGAGACATCAAGGGAAGCTGATTACTTTCAAGATAATAAGCTGTTTAATGGGTATAGATCAGGGCAGCTCTAAGATGTTTAGTATATTGGTAAATTTCATGTCACTGTCAGTAAAGATAAAGAAAACCAGTCTAAAGGCATAGCAGATGTTCTTCGTGTTTCACTGTTGAAGTCATTACATTTGGCTTATCTGCTTGTAGGTAGCCCTCAGCCGGCCTGAATATCAAAGTCTTGCATTCCAGCATCGGAAGCTGTCTCCTCTTCCATGATGTCAGGTCGTCAGGGGTGTAAAGCATACAGCCGATGCCATTACATCAGTCTTTCTTGCCACACGGTGCCCGAAGCAGAAGCAGTTCACAAGTGCCGGTCTGCCGACTTCTGAAATTTTCATTTGATTTTCAGAACCGAAGTCTTCAAAAAAGCTAAGTACCCTGTTTGGGATCCTTTTTCTTGCTCTTTAACCGATGTCAGTAAAAGTTAGCAATTGTCTTAACTGTGGAAAGCAAATACCTCATAAAGATTTTCATTCGTACTGCATTCCTTGCTTAGGCCCAGACCACGTTGTCCCTTGCTGTCTGTTTTGTGCTTTATTCAACCCCCAAACTATTCGTCGTCTGTCTATTTTTGCAGCAAATTGTTTTGGTTCTCTGTTTAACTATATCCAGAAATGTCGTTGGTAAGCCATCTGACTACCGATATTCCAAAAAAATGTAAAGATAAAGACAGAGAGAGGCCGCATAGGTCCAAAACTGCCAACAACACTTCCACTAAGCTAGTCGCCAGTTCGCCAGTTCTCAGTGAGACGCTTTTGCAGCCCCTGATACCTGCTACTTCAGATTTGCAGGCGTCTGCTGAGAGCGATTCAGAGTCCGGTATGCCGCGAGCTGCTTCTTCGACTATGGAACCTGTGGATGTCTCTACCTTAGATGGGTCCGGAGCCGCTGTACAGGCACCGGCTTCTGAGGGTGTATTCAGGCCTACAGACCTGCATTTCAAACCGACGCCATCTTCTTCTTCAAGGCCTAAAACTCGACCTACTCCTAGAAAACCGACGTCCAAACCACATGGTCAGGCCCATATGCCTAAAAAAACAATGATAATGGCTGAAGACCTTATTACTTTAATTAGGGGAAGCCAGCCTTCCCCCTTTGAGACCTAGAACTGATTTTCCTTCCGATTCTTCTGATCAGGATTCTGAAATTTCTGTTTCTTCTGATTACCAGGATTTGCCCTTACCTACCTATGAGGATTCTGATGCAGAGGATTCCATTCCGTCTGCTTCCCCTCCAGAAGATTTTTCTTTTGGTGAAACCTTGCACACTCTTAGGGAGCATTTCCTGGGAAAGCCAGGATTACTGTAACTCCAAAAAGAGGCTTGGGGAATTCTTACTCCTCCCTCAACACAGGTCTGTAGCTATACCTCCTCTCCTGGACATTGTAGATGCCTTTTTGGAATCTAGCCTGGCCCCAGACACCTTGCCTCTGGCTCCCAGAAAATCTGACCGGTACTACAGAGTACCTGACTCTCACAAGTTCCTCTTCAAGAATCCTACTGCGGACCCAGAGACCATTTCCCAAGGATCTAAAGGCATTAAGGCTACTACTGCCAAAAGCCGTACCCCCTCTGATAGAGATTCGAGGGCCTTGGACAGATGGGGTAAGAAGGTATACACTTCTGTTACTTTGTCCATTAGTGCCTTAAACTGCCAGTTTCATATGTTAAAGTATCAGCAGCATATTATGGGACTACTTAAACAGAAAATTATGTTGATTTCTGACTGTGCTGAACATAAAGAATTACAGGATTTAATGCATTCTGCTGAACAAGTTGGTAAACATTTTGCAATGTGGTTTTGACTCTTAAGAAGCATCTTGCAGGGCTGCTGTCACTGGCTCTGTACTTGGAAGGCATGCTTGACTTAAGGAGCAAAACTTGCCAGACCATGTTAAAGCTAAATTACTGGAGGCTCCCTTAAACCAAGACCGCCTGTTTGGCAACAAAGCAGAAGTAGTACTTAAAAAGATGGAGGAAAAAGCTAAATCTATGCAAACTGTTAAAAGATTTCCTGCACTCGGACCCCAACCCTCCTGACCTAGAGGGATGGAGAATTCATGCATCCCTCAATTGCAGACCCTCAGTTTGGCAGTCTGGCTTATTCCCTAACCACTGATCAATCTGCCAACCTCAGTAAATAGGTTCTAGATGTTATACATGAGGCCAGATGCCGTAGCACTGGAAAGTCTTTTGCTGACAAATGGAAAAGGTTCTGCACGTGGATTCAGGCTAAGGGAGCCGATACGACACAGCCCTCCCTCCCTCTCATCCTGGATTACTTAGCTGACCTGCTACACAGTGGTCTCTCCTTTTCCTCTGTTAACATTCATGCATCTGCTATCTCTGCTCATTTCCCCACTGAGCAGCCCCTTTTCTCAAAGCCTCTGATCAAACAATTCCCAAGAGGGGCTAGCAACTTAAGGCCATCCAGAAGAGCACCTACCCCCGGCTTGGGACCTTAACTTTTTGTTGGAAAAGCTCACCCTGCCTCCCTTCAAACCAGCATCTTCAGCAGAGTTAAAATTTCTCTCCTGGAAGACAACTTTTCTTCTGGCTATCACTTCAGCCAGAAGAGTGTCCAAACTGCAAGCACTCATAGCTGTGGAGCCCTTCATCATCTTCCATACTGACAGGGTTTCCCTCAGGACTAACCCATCGTTCATGCCCAAATTGGTGTCCAGTGTGCTCTCAACCAATCCATTCATTTGCCCACCTTTTTCCCTAAACCACAGAACAAGGGGGAAAGGATCCTGCACTCTCTAGATGTGCACAGACAACTCGGATTCTATCTAGATAGGACTAAATCATTCAGAAAGTCTGATCAATTGCTGTTTAGCTTTGCTGCAGGGGCAGAGGGCAAAGCCATCTGCAAACAAACAATTTCCAAATGGATAGCACACTGCATCTATTTCTGTTACAAGCAACATGGAAAGCCTCTCCCTAAGGGGGACAGGTCTCACTCCACCAGAGCAGCCTCCACCTCTGCAACTTTCCATAGAGGAGTCATCACCAGGGACATCCTGGAGGCTGCCACCTGGACATCTGTTCACACTTTCACCAAACATTACCACCTGCCTATCTTCTCCAAATCCAGGGCAGGCTGTGCCACTGCAGTCTTGCAGGGCATCCTAGCCAGCCCCTAGTCTCCTTGACTGCCTCCACCCTTTTCCTCAGCTTTGGGAATCAACCCAAATCTGATGACTGCAACAGTGAAACAAGAAGAACATAGTACAGTTGTGTACACTTACCGTAAACGTAGATGTTAGAGTGTATTCACTGTTGCAGTCCTGGTTTCCCTCCCTTCATCCCCCTCTTCTCCTCTCTCTCTCTCTCTCCCCTTACAAGGGACATTGATATTTACTTTCTACTGGTGGGGTTCTTCCACCATAACCTGGCTTCCACTTGGGGGCTCCTGACAGGGCAAGAAAAACTGACATAATGGCGTCAGCTGCCTTACTTTTTATACTACTGACGACCTGACGTCAGTCCTGAAGCAACAGCAACTGACGCAGAAATACTAAGCCTCTGATATTCAGGCCGGCCAAGGGCTACCCTGGCAGGGATAACCCAAATGTGATGACTGTAATAGTGAATACACTCTAACATCTACATTTATGGTAAGTGTACACAACTGTACTTTGTCTTGCAGTCTGGGGACTTGTGTATCATGGTTAATAACTAAACTACAGTAAAAAGTGGAAAAGGAGTGGGACCAATGTGAAATGCCATAACTTTTTATATTCCTAATAGAACTTTTTGTATTCATAAATGAACTTGGAACAGAGGATGTGAATTGTAGAAAAATAAGTACTTTGGTATAAGGCACTTCAGCATAACTCTCAACGTTCTGGCTTCATAATGTGGGCACCTCTCATGTAGAACAAATGGGCAAAATGTGGTAGAAAATGTGGTACACTTAACTAACAGCTTCATATAGGAGCCTCTCAAGATAGATAAAATTTTTTTTTATACGAATTAGACCGGAGGTCCGCTGTGGCAACCCCGGGATAAGCCGAAAGACATATATACTAGTAGAACATTATTTTGATGAGTCAGTATTGCATATCATGAATATCAGTTTGTATTAAAAAAAAAATGTGTGACACTCTCTGTGGAACTGCGAGAAACGCATTCTTAAGAGGCAAAAGGAAGAATATTACTAATAATTTGGTACACTTGATTGGCATGCATTTCAGAATAATTTTAATAATTTGGAAGAAGAATAAAGGAGCAACTAGGAAAATCAACAAACTGATTTAGTGTGTAATGGTGACAAGAAGTCTGTGACCTACTTAAATATGCAACAGTATCCAGGTGATTCAGACTATTTGCTTGTAGTTTCTGCACAGATACTTTTCAGATTACAGAAAAATGTTTTGGAGGACAATTGTTCGAGATGTAAGGCAAAGGGAAGTGAGAATTGGGCATGTTAATATTTAAGTAGAACTGAATGATTTGGATATTCATACATCTGTAACCTAAAACAATTGACTCATAAGCAGAAATTTGAATTTTTAACAACTTCATGTCTTTAGTTGTATTGCTTAATAAAGTTAAGATTTTAAGAAAAAAATTGAACATCATATATGTTGTTCTTTCATCTTTCTTTGGATTTAACAGGGTTGGAGTTCTGATCCACAAAGACGTGTTTCACACTGCTTTGGTATGGTAACAAAAGCAGTAAGATAAATATAAAGAGTACAGTGCAACTTTTCAAAAATAGCATTAACAAATTGCATATAAAAATATAAGTTAGCATGTAATTTAAGCCATGTATGAGTGGACGTTGAAGCAGAGTACGCTTATCTTAAAGAATATTTCTTCAGCTAGGTGATTTCTGCTGTATATGGCTACATAGATCAAGTTTCTAGTATTTGGTTGCTTGTCTGTTGTATGTTATGTGATGAAGGGGAAGAGACTCTGAGTAATTATTGTATGTGGTGAGGAGGGAAAGGATGAAGTACATAGTCTGATACAGTAATGTGTTGTACCATATTGTGGATAAAATTTGGTAGGAATGGTGGTTAAATCATTCTCCCTTAGGGAGACATTAGGTTATTCCTGTATTTTAAGGCAGTAACAAAGGTGATGGAGGTTTTTGTAGATGTTTAAGCTTTTTCATGAAAGTAGATCTTCCCCTAGCAGTAAAAGTTTGGGTCTTACTGTAGAGAAACTGTGGTTGGTGTGCGTGTGCGCGTGTGCGCGTGTGTGTGTGTGTGTGTGTGTGTGTGTGTGTGTGTGTGTGTGTGAAGGGCTATGGAGAGAATTATGAACTGGGGTTGTGATCTAAGGCTGTAGCCTTCTCTTTTCTGGTGAATCTACTAATAAGAGTGAAGAAAGAGTTCTAATTCAGTATCTTAAACTGGTGAGCTGTAAGCCAGTTTGCTTGTTTTGGGCACAGAACAGTATTTCTTTGCTAGAGAGATGAAGTTGCAAATCAAGTTGAGGTGAGGAGAGATTTGTTTGGATAGGAAATTATTTTCCATGCGTAGAAAAGGGTTTGTTAGATTTTTTTTGTGTGTATTTTCAAGATGCAGATTTAGAAGTTTAGGGCTAGGACAATCCAAAACTTAAGGTATTTACAGGATGAGGTGAACCAGTCTGAGGGAACTTAATTTTTTGAACCCACCAAAAGCAATGACTTTGGATTTAGTGTTAATGAAGCATACGGTGCATTTGTGGTTCATAGGTTCATACTAGGCTATCTGTCCAAGGGCATTTATAAGCCTAGCCCATAGATATGTGGCTTTCGCCACCCCTTTAGTTTGAATAAAACTATGCCTATTATTTTGCTGTGCCTTTGTCAAGCAGTGACACTGAAGTAATCCCTGGGGTATGTCTGCGATCTCCCATCCATTGGTCAAGATTCCTCTTGAACAAGGCCAGCGAGGTGCTCTGCCTCACATGTACCGGGATTTTGTTCCACAGCATAGGGAGTCTCTGGGTGATGAATCTGTCCCTCCAGCACGTCCTATTAATAACCGTGTCAAGGTTTAAGTCTCCCGCCCTTGTGGTTCTGAGGGATCTAGATTTTTTGAGGTGAAGCATATTTATCAAATCTGGGTTTGACATGGCCTTATATGTCAGGCACAGGTCACCTCTGAGCAAGCGGTATGAGACTGAATAGAGCTGGAGTTCTTTCAGTCGGGCAGCATAAGACATATTTTTGAGACCCTTTATCCTCTTGGTGAGGAACTTTTGGGGCCTTTCCAGCTGCTGCAGGTGTCGGGTCAGATACATTCGAATGGGGCATTGTACTCAATCATAGGTCTAATGAGTGATGAGTACAGGGACGATGACCTCCCTTGATCTAGATGTGAATCCCTTCATGATCAGGTGGGCAATGTAGAAGGTTTTCCCTGACTACTTTAGCAACATGAGTGTCAAGCGAAGGCTAGTGTCAACCTGGGTCCCCAGGTCCCTGATGACTTCTTCTGTGCTCAGTGGATTGCCACCTATATGGTAGCTAGGGGTAACCTTGTTTTTCCCGAAGGGTATGACTATGCATTTCTTGGCGTTTAACTTTAGGCCATGGCTCTGGCACCAGTTATCCGTTTCTGTGAGGCCCTTCTGAAGGATATCTGTGTCAGAAGTGTTTTCGACTATGGCCCAGTTTGCAGTCATCTGCAAACTTTGTCAGCCATAACCCTCCTGTGTTTGCTTGTACTTCAGAAAAGTAGATGCCGAACAAGAGTGGACCCAGGACTGAGCCCTGTGGTACACCACTTGTGACAGGCTTTGAGTCTGACATGGCTCCAGCAACTCTGACCCTGTGGGTTCTGTCACTTAGCCAGTTTGCAACCCATCTTGTGATGTATGGATTTACATTCAAGCTGATGAGTTTTTCGATGATACCTGAGTGGGGTATTGCCTCAACGGCCTTTGCCCGGTCGAGGTAGGCTGTATGGACTGCCTTTCCCTCATCAATGGCCTTGGTGACTGTTTCGAAAAAGTCAACCAAGTTTAAAAGGCATGATCTGCCTTTGACAAAGCCAAACTGGGTTGGATCCAAAGTCTGCAAGTTCCCTATGTCTTTATTTATGAGTTCCATTATGATCCTCTCCATGGCTTTGCAGATAAGGCTTGTCAAGCTAATGGGACGGTAATTTCCAGGGTTGGTGGAGGCACCGCCCTTGTGAAGTGGGACCACAGTGCGCGCCACTCCTTGGGTACGTATCCTGAGGTGATGCTAAGATTAAACAGCTGTCCTAACTGCGGGTTTAATTCCTCATTGAGTTCGTGGAGCACACAGCCGTGGAGCACACGGCCGGGGACACCATCCGGTCCCATGGATGCTGTGTTTTTTGCTTTGGAGAGAGCAGTTCTCACCTGGGCGTTGGAGATGTTTGGGGGGCTACAATCCTCTGGTATAGATATCTCTCCTTTTGGGGGGGGGGAGTTTGCACTGAACCTGTCAGCCAGTATGTTGGCAATGTGTGTAGGTTCAGTAATCTTCACATCATTTTGGACTAATTCTGAGCATATCTGGGAGTTTCCTCCTAGGTTTCTAACATAGCTAGAGAAGGCCTTATGATTGTCTTTTGTGTCCTTTGGCGATTTTTCTCTCAAAATTAGCCTTGGATGATTTTATGAGAGCTCTTAGTTTTTTACTTATAATGATCAAAGGTGTCTTACCTTTCAAGGATTTTGCTCTATCTTGTAGTAGCTTCCTCCTTTTGTTGTAGAGCTTGTTTATGGATGGGGTCCACCAGACTGGACGGCTTGCCTTTGGTACAAAGAGTCTTAGTTTTGTTTGGGATTGCCTGATCCATGCAGTCCTGTAGGTGCTGGTAGAAGGCATTTGTAAGTGATTCAGCGGTTTGAGTAATGTTTACCACTGGCTCAGGGGCCTTAAAGGAGACCACACTAGTTTTTAGAAGTGTGAAGTCGGCTTTTGAGAAGTTTTTCACTGTGGTCTTTTTATTTCAGGTGGGGCGGGATGAGGACCTCCAGCGAGATTAGTTTATGATCTGATCTCACCAGTGAGGGGTATACTTCGGTGTTGAACATTGTGATCCCATGTTTGTGATGATGAGATCAAGTATGTTTTCTCCTCTTGTGGGGATGGTGACTAGTTGTTCCATGGCATTTGAGTTTATGAACTCCAGGAACCTTTGGGCTAGAGAGTTTGGGCTTGAGTAGTGTTCCCAGTCTATATTAGGGTAGTTGAAGTCACCTAGTATGATGGTGTTTGGAGATACATTTACCCCTCCAGTGTTTTCAGGAAGGCCATGTGAGGTTCCTGAGTTTGAGAGGGTGGCCTGTAACATGCTACAAATTGCAGAGCAGTCTTGCCTATGGTTAATTGCACCTGGATGGTCTCCGATGCATCGTGCGTTGCCACCAACCTTGAGGTGTGGGTGTCCTTTATGAATATGGACACCCCTCCTTTTGGTGTTGTCCGGATTTTGGGGCGGGCAGCGTGATATGAGGTGAAACCTGATAGTGCTGGGGTGCTCTCAGGAGCCTTGAACCAGGTTTCTGTCACAGCACAGACATCGATGTTCTCCATACTGAGAAGGGCCTCGAGTGCGTGCATCTTGAGATTGAGACTTCTGGCATTGAGCAGCATTACCCTTAGTTTTTTTCCTTTTTTGTGTTCTAGGGTGGTAGGTTTAGAATTTGAGCCTTGCCTAAAAAGGCACTATGGGGTGGCAAGAGCCTTTGCCAATATCCGGAAGCCCAGGGTGACAGGTGCAAGCCGTCCCTTAGCAGCGTGGCTTGTCCAGCATGTCATCCCAGGCAGACAGACATTGGATCCCCTTTGAATGACACCAGAATTTAAGCCAATTGTTAAAGTTGATCATCTTATCACTGTATTGTGGCATCATTCTAGGTGAAGGTAGGATACTGCTCAAGGTCAGGGTCATACCTGCTTGGGCTACATAATCAGAGAGCTCCTCAATGTCTCTTTTCATGTAGTCCAAGGAGGTACGTCTCAGGTCGTTGACACCAGCGTGGACAATGACTGAGTCGTACTTGTACCTGCTGTTGAGAGACCTGAGTGCTTGCGTTATGTGGCGGATTCTAGCGCCCGACAGGCAGCTTACTGTGACCTTCTCCTTACTCAGTCTGGTGAGCGGGACGTCAGTGTGTCTGACTATAGAGTCACCAATGACGAGTGTGTCTGGCATTGTGTTTGGCCTTAAGGGCTGTGACTGTTTGACACTCTGACTGTGTGGTCTATGTGCTGCATGTGTTTGGTCCTGAGGTGGTAGTTGTTTGGGTGTCTGCTTTGGTGGCCTCTGCTGTTTTGGTAGATTTTTGATCAGAGCCTCCGAGTATGTCTTTGTGTGATTATGTGTATGATTTGAAGTTGTGATGGTACTATGTGTGACTGGGTATGTAGTGTGTGTGGTTTCCTTCTCCTCCTGTCTGGTCTTGCCAGTCCTGTGTTGAGAGAGCTCAGCCTCCAGTTTGGCCGTATAGTTGCATCTCTCGCATGTATTTGTGTTTTGTGGGAGAAGGAGAGGATTGTCTGTGTACATGAGGCAATTGTAACATTGCCTCAATATTCCCAGGTTCACCAGTTGAGCAGGAGAGGACACTAGTAACTGATCCCTCGACATGCTCGAAGTAATAGATAAAAAAAAAACTTACAAAAGACTCCGAGGGATGTGGGTTCTAGGCTGGTGGGGTACTATCTATAATAAAAGTGCTTTATCTAGGTGCAAGTACTGTAGGAGCAAGTGCTAGGCTTTAGAGATAGAGAATAGTCTACTTGGGAATCAAGTAGAGATGAACTTTTTAGTTATAGGATACGCTGGTTAGATCAGCAATACAGTTCGAGGAAGGTAGTTATAAGGGAAAATTTGAAGAGTGGAATTTAGGTAGCCCGAATAGTTTAACCTTGTTGAACCGCCGCTGGTGGTGGTTAGATTAAGAATTTGATTTTTGTATCTGGAATTGGACCTGTAGATGACCATTTTATCTGCGAGAGTGTCATTTGAGAGCATGGTACTGACTTGAAAGCTGCTGGTAAAAGGGATAAGAGTAATGGAGGGTAGTACCTAACCTTGAGGTACCCTTTCATGTAGAGGTGTTTTTGAGGATATGACGTAGCATGTTTTGACTGAGCAGCTTCAGCCTGATAGGGGATGCTTTTCCTGGGACCACTTTTGCAGTATTACTAATAGATGGAATATCCTGCCAAGGATGACTGTATGTCTGGCCAGCATACCACAGCCTGAGTGCCCTCCTGTAGGAAGAAGTACATAGTGGATGTATGGGTACAAATTACCTTAGAACTTTCTTGCCTCCAGCTGAGTATTGAACTATCACTTCAACTTTTGGTAGGTCAGATGTACGATGTGTGGCTTTTCCTCAGCCATTGGGCAAATGCATATCTCAAGTGGAGACCTTCCTCTTCACTTTTTTTTTTGTTCTTTCAAAGTTTTGTATGTGTCAGAGAGGAAAATGTGAGTATGAAAGGCAGATTCCTCAGAGATAAACATACTATTTGTAGCTCGTCTTTGAAGATTTGCCTTGAGATCCAGAGACTTAAGGCATTTACCCAAGGTATTATGACAGAGACCCCATCTGCTAACATACCCTCTCTACTGAAGTCGTCATCTAAGAAACTGAAGGTTGAGATTTCTGCTGTTGTCATACACGGGTGTTGCCATCTTTTCCTTGACGGGACCCCAGAATGCCCAGTTACTGCTACTTTTCCCTCTGTCGCAATCCCATTTGAGGCTGATATGGAGCAGGTATGTCTTGTATCCGTTGCATCCAATGAGTTGCCCACTTTGTTCGAGGAGGGAGGGTGGGCTTTGGCTTATCATTCTGCAGAAACCTGATGGCTTACCCCAGTTTTTAATCAGGGAAGAGGTTCTTGGGCTTTTAATCAAGGTATGTCAGGACTCACTTTGTTTTGCATAGGCAGACACTGCAGTTAAGAAGCCACAGAAAACAGTATATTGTTTCCCTCGAACCTCTAGGGATCCCCAGAAAGAATGGCAAGATTTTATACAAAGGGTTTTCAGAACTGTCTTTGAAACCTCCCTGTATTTTTTTCTTGTTGGAGCTGCTGCTCTTCTTCTCACAAGGCAAGTGTTAGATTCTGAGGTTGAAGAGGAATCTGATTCTGATGAGGATGATTATTTTGCCTATTCTTCCCAGATAAATTCACCAGTGACTTATGCATATGATGATGATGTAGACAGACTCTACATCAGATTTAGATGGACTACCACCTTATTTCTCTTTGGAGGAACTTTCTTTTTGGGACACTGTTAAGATGATGTAGCATGTTCATTAGGTAGGTTCTAAACTGCCTGATGTTCAGAAGATTCTGTGCCTAAACTCTCAACCATCTTTCCTGTTTGGAAGCTTTATCTGATGACTTTTTCTCTGCTGCTTTTAATCCAGTCTCACAACCTCCTGTTCCTAAGAAACCTGACAGGTTTTTCAAGGTGCCGGACTCAAAATATTTGTACAGGAATCCTGTTTCAGATCATTCATTTCCCACTGAAAAGCAGACTAAACTTCCCCTCCCTTTCCTGTAATGTTTTACACACTGATTCAGACAACAGGGCTATTGAAATGGCAATAAATAAAAATAAACTTCTGCCTCCCTAGCCTTATGGGCTGTAAATTACCATACCCTTGTCATTAGATATCTTCTTTCAATTCTTGATAATAAATGTTCTGTTGGATTTTGATGACTGAGGCAAAATATTCTGCAGGGTCTCTTCTCAACTCTGTTTCATGTTACTAGTTATTCTAATAAATGTCATTATGATGCTGCTGATGCCTCTTTCAGAGCAACTGCAACTGGCTCTGTTCTCATATTTGCTTGACTTGACTTCAGCCTTTACCTGATGTCAAAACCAAAGCTGCTGGATTCTCCTTTAGATAGACTGAATCTTTTTTTTTCTAGTTTTGCAACTGCAGAAAGGTAGTCATGCAAGATTTTAAGCATTTTTTTCTTTCTCCTTTTAAGTATCAGAAATTATCCTACAGAGACTGGATCCTTAGTTCACAAAGACCAGAAACTTTCTCAGAAGGGGAAAAAACCCAATAAAAGGGTTTGAAAATGTCAAGATAAACCTCAACAGCATTCCAAGAATTTTACACCCTTCCTTTCCTGATGGACCTTCTTTATTATGAACCCACCCCAGTCTTTACCAGGATGGACTTCCTCACACACAACAGACCATTCAGCTCAAACTGCAGAATTTGAATTGGACTCTTTGGGTGATAGAATTGTAATCCCTTTCAGGCACCAGTCCTTGAGGACTTGCTTCAGTTTTTACAGGAGGATATGAAATGTATTACAAGGAAGGCTTGTATTTCCAAATGGAAAATGTTTTCATTTTGGTGCTATGGAAGGAATCAGGATTGTTATCAACAGGGCATTCCTAATATTTTTCCTTGCTTATGTGAGTTGCTCAATGTTGGGCTAGCATTTTCTTCTATAAGCTAGTTTTTCCTTGCCTAACTTTGGGCCCACCGCTTCCATGTCATTGAGGTCAACAATTCTTGAACACAGTTGGCATAATGGTTCAATTCTGACCACTGACCAAAGCCTTTATGAAATGTGCATGTTCTTGGTGCGTCTCTGGAGTCCCTCCTAAAAACATGCTGAGTGTTTCTACCTGAAACTCACCCAACAATGGAGCTATGGGCACCAGCACAGAGTCTAGATGGTGCTTATTGTGGAAAAAGTTGCGTAAATTGACGGCTTATGCTTAGTATCTTCTAGATAGAACACTGATTACTAACTGCATGCCATGTCAGGGCTAGCTACTCAACAGTATAAAATTGTCTGTACTTGATTTAGTCTCGTTAGCTAATGTATCCGTATCTGCCTGCAAGTGGGTTGAGGACTATGCCTACTATCACCTAACAGTGGGAGGGTTCTGTGTGCCCCTATTGACCATTGCGTCTGCCATAATGCCTGTCAGCCCTGGGTTAGTAAGCTGCTGGCTAGCCAATGTTCATTGTGCCCAACATGGGTTACTTGGGATAGCTTTATTATGCTCAGTTTTCACTGAACAGTCAACCTGCCAAATATGAACTTAGAATTGCTTTGCTTAATAGAGGTTCACTGACAGGACACAGCTTAGAAGTGGATAACAAGATGGTAAGGAGAAGGCTGGACATTCTCTGTATTCAGGAGATGAGATGAAAAGGCAGTGTAGCAAAGCCACTTGGCTAGGGTTCCAAAGTCTACTACTCAGGAGGAGGAGGACAGATTAGAAGTGTTGTGGAAATTGTGTTAAGGGAGAAGCTTCAGACGATAGTGAAGGATATCATCAGAATTAGTGACAGACTCATGGCATTTGGGCTTCACTATCCATAATTTCAGCCTGTGCCTCACAAGAGGGGTTATGATGGTGAGGGAAAACAAGTATATTCTGGCAGAAATTGCAGGACATCATGAGTTGGTGTAGATGTTGAGGGACCTCAATGCATATGTTGGAAAAGGCAGAACAGGCTTTGAGGACTGCCTGGGTCCACATGGGTGGGGACAGGGGTAAAAGAGAAGCCAGTCTGGACTTCTCTCTGGCATATTGCTTGATGGTGGCCAATACATGGTTCAGCAAGAGAGAGAATGAAAAGATATATAACACAAAAGTGTTCAGCATGCAACTTGGGTGGACATCCTCCTAATAAGGAAAGGCCATTGGGTTAGAATCAGCAATTGTTACAAAGTTGGCTTACAGCATAATCCACTGTTTGCCACAGTCATCTGCAAACAGTGGTTAGGGAAGGCTCTGTGGTCAGCAGATTAGACTGAAGACCTGAAAGTTGACTGGGGAGAAAGCACAATAGTTAAAGGAATTGTTTGGGGCTGTAGCACCTAAGGAAGTAAGTGGAGCAGAGTAATAAAGGCAGGGCTTCAAAATGTGTGAGGACTATAGACCAGAGATGTATCCAAGCCTGCTATGGAAATAAGGTACTTGAGGAAAGTTGGTGGTGGAATGCAGAAATCCAGGAAACCATCAAAAGAAAGTAGTGCAGGAAAAAGTGGGAGGTAGAAAAGACAGGCCAGACTGAGGAAAACCAGTTGGCTAACAGAAGCTAAGAAAGTAGTTGAAATAATGAAGAACAAGGCATCAGAGGCAGTTTACCAACTTATAGAAAGAAACCCAACAGAGATGGCACAAAGAAAGTCATTCAAGTTACAAGGCAGACAGAAAGATGACGATAGTCATCAGACCCACTTCATAAGGGATGCCAGCAACAACCTACTCATCAGTTCATAGGACAGCAAACTCAGGTGGAAGGAGTACTTCCAGCAGCTACTGAATTGGGAAAACCTCATACACTGCCTATAGTGGAAGAGGAGGAGCCCACTCTCGAAGAACTTAGAACAGCACTAAGGAAAGCAACCAGTACAGATGAGGTCATGGTAGCAGTGGTCAAGGTGTTTTGTGAGTCAGGGGAGAAATAGCTTCTGTGGGTATTTATAGTAGTATGAAGAGAAAGGCATATCCCAGATGAGTGAAGAATAACCACATTAGTGCCAGTGTACAAGACCAAAGTGGGACATTCACAAGTGTGGGCAGTATAGAAGTAACAAACTCCTGTCATAGTGCGTGAAAGTTCTGAAGAGGGTGATGCACAAAGTGCAGAGTAGAAGAAAGTAAAATGGGAGATGAGCAGTTTGGATTCAAATCTGGATGCAGCATAACCAACCTGATGTTTGCAGTGAGACAGACTCACTCCTCACCTCTAGCTTCTTATTAACTAACTGGGCATTCTTACCGATGTTGAGTAAGCTTATGATAGAGTCCCAAGAAAGCTGATTTGGGCAGTTCTAGGATTGTTCAAAATCCCAGAAGCATTGGTAGAATTACTACAGGTTTGTACAGGGACCCGATGATTCAAGTATGAACAGTATTTGGATTCACAGTAGGTGTGGGTGTGCATCAGGGTTCAGCTCTGAGTCCAGTACTGCTCGTATTGGCGATTGTCTAAATTAGTAATCAGGAGTGAGGGAACAGATCAACAAAGTTGCTGTATGTAGATGATGTAGCGTTGCAAGGAAACTCTGAGCAAGAACTTCAGCAAAGGGTGGGGGAATAGAATTCAAAACCGGCACATAGTGGAAACTGAATATAGCTAAGTGCTGTAATGATAGGAAATGGGGAAGTTAGTAGAATCTGAGAATTTAAGTAGAAGGGAATATTATTGGAAGAGATTAGCTGCTTCAGGTATCTAGGAGAGGTGGTTGAGGGAAAGTGAAGTTTGAGGAGGTCAAAGCTGCAGTCAGAGGGGCTGGAGCCAACTGACACAGTGTTGGGGTAGTGCATGACTGAAGAATGTCTAAGAAGCTGAAGAGTAAAGTGTACAAAATAATGGTGGTGGTACTACAACTACTACACCTAGAACTACAACTACTACTACAACTACTACTACATAGTACCGAAACCTGGGCAGAGCAGTTTAGGAAGCCAGAGGTGATGGACATGAAGTTTGAGATAGGTTTGTAGGATGTTCTCTGTGGGACAGTCTGTGAGGGTATCGGAGCAGAAGCCCAAGTAGCTTCAATTGCAGAAAAGGTCAGAGAACAGATGACATTGGTTTGGGCATGTGCAGTAAAGCAGAAAACAAGCCAGTGAATATGATTTTGGACAGACAAGGAGGCAAGAGGAAACAAAGGCACCCAGTGAAATGATGTATTGACTGCATGGGAAAAAGACCTGTGACAGTCAGGCATGACTGTTGTAGAAGATAGGAAATTTGCATTGAATTGAGAGAGATGGCAACAACTGACAAGACATCTTGAGCCCATGTAGAAAAATGGGGGGAAAGGAGGGTTGATTATTTCTTTAACGGCATCTTGCTTATCAGACTATTAAGGAGATCTGTGCTCTTGAAAACCAGACCTTATCACATTTTGAGGCATGCTTTGAGTATTCTACCCTTGTTTTTCATAAGGATAGGGATACTCTTCATACTAATCCTTTTTATATGCCAAAAGTAGAGATTTCTTTGAGTAAAACTATTAACTTGCCTACCTCTTTTCCTTCTCCTTAGAATAAAGTGGGAAGAGTATTCTGCCTTCCCTACATGTATATAGATAGATTAGGTTTATTTAGATAAGATTGTCTTTCAGAAAATTTGACCAGATTTTGGATCTTTCCAATGCAAAAGTATTGGGTCTTCTGTTTCCAATTGAGTTTCCAATACTATCTCTCTCTTTTTTTTTTTTTCATGGTAAACAGCTTTGAGCTCCAGGTAAGGCATGTTCCAGTAGAGCTGCAGCTTATGTGGCTTTCTTCAAAGGTATGGAATCCAGATCTTTTTGTGAAGTTGACTGATATTTTATTCTTGGACTAGAGCAGAGTTTTCTAGGTCCTTCCTTCAAGGTCTTTTGGACCATAACTGTGCTTAGGTGTCCACCTCCCTATCTTCTTGGACAGCTTTAGAAATCTCCCATCAGTTAATACTACTGCAACAGTGATCCATGGAAGGACATGGTACATTTGTGGAAGAACTGACCATAACAGTAGATGTCTGACTGATTGTTGTTACAGTATTAAAAGTCCCTCCCTTCTTTCACCCTTTTGTTTCTTTTGTTGTGTCAAGGTAGATTCTTTTTCCTCCTTTCCTTTGTTTTGCACATATGTATATGGTTGCCTCTACTTTTGTTCAGTTCATTGGGGCAAGAAAGTCCTAAGGTAATTAATACACCCTTATGTGTATCTGCCTTCTTCGAGATGAGGTCATATGTTGGATGTTGTGCACAAGAGTAGGGCATGCTTGGGCTTTGGTATGCTGGCCCGGTAGTATAACTGTCCTTGGCAGTATATCCCATCAGCTAATAATACTGCAACAATGATCAGACATTTACTGCTAAGGTAAGTTCTTGCATAGCTGTACTTAAAAGAATTGTCAGGCTTTGCTGCTAGTTCCAGTATTAAGATGTATATTTGGAAGAGGTGCTTGTCAGTTGTGTCAAAAACTTTACTAAGGTTTGTGAAAATTGTTTTTGTTAATTGTCCTTGTCTATTGAGATTTGGATATCTTCATTTAAGGCCCGGAGGGCTGTTGCATTGTAGAAGGAATGCTGGTTTCTTGACAGTAGACTTTGATATGATTTGTAGTGTGCCTGTTGATAACCATTATTTTCTAGAATTTTGTAGAGTTTTGGCAAAATAGATGTAGGTCTAAATGCAGATCAGTTTTATTAATTTTTAAGAATGAGTTTGGTTAGTGCTTGTGTCCAAATTTTGGGGAATATATCTTTATGTTGACAGAGATTATAAATATGTTTTGAGGGTGACTGACAACACTGAGCATAGGCTTTGACAAACCAGTGATACGCACATTGCCAGGTCTTGATGGACCATCCGTATGTGGTTATGTGGCGAATTTCTATAATTTCTGCCGTTGTAATCGTTTTTGAAGTAGAATGGGGGTTGTACTGGGGAGGGCTTGGGTTTCTGGTGGTGGTTGGAGTTATGGGAGGGTGGCAGTTGGGGGGACTGATGTCTTTGAGAAAACATGTTACAATAGTCTTTGTGACTTAATATAGAGATGTTTAATATCTGGTTAATTTGGGGCTAGAGTGTTTTTAAATAAGGAAGGATGATTCGTAATTCTGAAGACATAGTTGTGTGTGTCTCCTGATGTTCTCTTTGCCAGGTTATGTAGAATTTAGAATAGTCTGTCTCAGTTGTATTGGGTGCATTCCATGCCTTTCAGGCCTTGTCCCCGAGGTGTAGCAGTGTTTTTAGTTCTTTGGTTAAACATTTGTTCTGGCTCTGCTTATGGACACGTGAAGTTAGAGGGAAGGGTTTATACTAAGTAGTGGCAAGTATTTTTGGTTATTGTTTGTGGGTCATTTGTATGAGAAGATGGGTAACCAGTCTCTGGAATAAGGTGGGCTAAAAGTTCGGTCAGAAGATTTAGGAGGAATTTGGATGCCCTTGTTCTGAAAGTAATCATTTATTTTACTGCTGTGTGGTTAATGGCAAAAGTTATTGGACTCATCATCCAACATGTTTTGGGAAGTTAGAGTAAACTCATGCAGACATAAGAACTTTCATTCATCTCATTGATGGTACCTACAGGTTAGTATTGAACATTTATGGAGCTCTAAGGCAGAAATTTCACCTATATGCTACCATGTTGTACTGTTAACATGTGCATGGCAGCTGTGCTGAGGCTACTATAATGAGAGTTTTCATATACGTGGTAACATCTTTTGCAAATTGAAGTACAGTGATGTTTTACCACTCTAGACTGGAGCTTTCTCCTGCATGTTGGGATATCCCACTTGGCTTTGGCAGACTGTACTTGTCTTCTTTAAACTATTTTCACTGGTGTCTATAGTACTTCCATTTTCAGCTGTGGACTGTTCAGTGGATTAGTATTGTGATAAACCTAGAGGTGCACAAATTAAGGTTCATATATAAAGTGTGTGTATCTGTATATAAAACAAGCAGAAGTTTACAAATCAAAGTAGAAATAAATGATGAAACAGAGGGATAGTTCACAAAATAGAGTAGGATTTTGGATGCATACCCTTTTGTAAGGAGAAAAATAACCACGCAGTTATATTTACAAAGTAGCAGAACATATTCTTACAACTATTCCAACATGGGAATGGAGAAAAAGGATTTTATCAATCAGTATGATTGCATGTAGGAGCATAGAAATTAGGTAAAGGGAGTTAGAGCTTATTGGAGTCAATTGGCAAAGGAACCAAAGTACCAGGAGCAAAATAACTGAGGTAGGAAAGGTGGGTAGAGGTAGATGAGGTGAAGCAGAAGTTTAGACTTGCTGGTTGGAGACAGACTTTCTTACCAAGAACTGATAAAACTGTAGGCATAGAGAAAGGGATATGGGAGTGTTGAAGGAATGACCAGTTGTGTTTGATTTTGTAATTGAGTCTAGAACATAAGCTGTGGTTAAAAATGGGATCATTATTTTATTATGCCCTACTAATGCATGGCAAGTATAAAAGTTGGAAGAAGTTAGAAAACACTGAGAAATGAAAATGGATGGAATATAGATAGAAACAATGGGGGGGGGGGGTATTTGTATGGTTCCCAAGAATGCAGCAAAATTTAGAAGGTTTAAGATTTTTGCAGAGAAGTGTTTGCATAGGTGTTTTTATATACCAGCTTAACTTCAGAGAATTTTTCCCCAGGTAGACAGGAATTGCTGGAAGTGTGATGGGAAGGCTACGGTACTTGGGAGTGAGTGTTTTGGGACTGAAACAAGTTGGTAGACTTGAAAAATTCCCTGTAGTCTACTTTTGTCAGAAATGTTGGAGGAGCAATTTATTGTAATTAAGGAAATGATTCTTCTGAGGTGGGAAATAGAAACTGAATTCCTTAGACATAGAAAGGACTTAAGTTTAATGCTATTGGATGCCAAAAAAGCAGCTGCTAGAAAATGAGAATTAAAACCTGAACTGGAACAGAATTATTGAATATTGTAAAAAAGAAGAATTTGAGATGTGATCTTTAGAAAAAGGAAGGAGCAAACTACATAAAAATAAATTTAAACAATACTTGCAGAGTAATTTTCCAGAGGAGTGCTATTTGAGAGAAAGCAGAAGTTGAGCAGTCTATATCCTGTTCAATTGAATAATCAAGAAATTGTGCATGTGTAATGCATAAAATAAAACTTTGTAATATTTTGTTTTCTCTTTTTTATAATTGAATGTGTAATTATGTCTCTGTGTAATATATCATGTTAAGAATGATGTTTAACAGATACTGATATGAACCTGAAAGTACAGAGTGCAGGTAATGTTTATTACTTTATTGATTTGGATATTCTTTTTGGATGAAATTTATGTGCGCAGCTTGTAAATGTGCGTTATTTCAAAACTGAATTATTTAAGAACCTCTTTAGAAGGCCAGTTTACATTTTTAATGTGTCTTTTCTCTGCCATGCAGCCCATGTACAAGGTTACAGAAAGACAGGTGAACATTACAGTGAAGAAACAAGAAAGCCGATGGTGGGATAGATTAACAAAACAAGAGAAGAAACCTTTGTTTCTTGCTCATGATTTTGATCGTTGGATTGATGAGTCAGATGCAGAAATGGAACTCCAAACAAAGGTAAATTTTCAGTGTCTAAAAATAAGGAATAAAACTGCCCAACTTCCATCAAAGTATTTGATTGGAAACTTTCTGGATTCACTCTTTACCATGTGTTTTCTTATGCTTTGTCTAGAGCATTGGTGATAATGTCCCTCCTGGATTGGATTTATTACTTTTAGTTGCTGTGACTTGGTATTAAAAACAGTTTTTGATTGCATTGGGGAAAATCACAGATCTGCACATAGAAGATCTTGAGTTTTTGGCTCACTCTGATGTTCCGGTGCTTATTTTAGAAGAAATGTAATGGATGATGTGACATTTTTTTTATCATGACTCTGAACAGATATTTTGCTAAGGAAGGACAGATCCAAATACTCTGGTGTTTAAATGTATGTATTTATTTTAAGAAGTATTTATTCCCTTTCATTTTTTAACCCTGCATGCTGCTTGGATCATTCTGCTGCCTTTTAATGTGCCAGAAATCCAACACTGAAGTCACAGCTGCAGCTATCACAGACCATTGAATTTATCAGTTGCTTGCTGAATACCCTGTAGTGTAAAACCAGTCCCCACCAGAAAGGAGTCCTTCATTTTAGAAGGTAGTATCTCCAAGTCTTTAGTTTAATTTAATTTTGTCAGTTCTCTTCTCCAAAACTCCTGGTGTTCTGGCTGAAGTGTGATTCTCAAACATTCTGGAAATATATTGCTGATTGATAAGTATATTTCTTAGCATTTTAACCTTTGAGTTCTGCATTGTCTTAATTTTGCCTGACTGAATTATTTTATACCTAATAATGGGCGATTTCAACTACCCCACCATTAACTGGGAAAACTACTCATGTACTACTAACTCCTTCACTCAACGCTTTCTGGAATTCATAAATTCCAATGCCCTGGATCAACTTATCCACACCCCCACCAGAGGCAACAATATCGTAGACTTAGTCATTACCAACATGAGTGACCGGTGTTCCACCCCTGAAGTCAACTCCTCATTGGTCAGAGCTGACCATAAGCTAATCACCCTAGATATCTGCATCCTGCTCCCACCTACCATTAAAGAAACCATGGTAAAATATTTCTCCAAAGCCAACTTCATGCTTCTTAAGGCAGAAGTGGTGAACTTTGACACCCATGCAGATGGACAATACAGTTACGACTGCTGAATCCTACACAAATGCAGTCTATAAGCACTTACACGAGTGCATGGATCGTGCTATCCCTAACAGAACCAAGATGCTATCCTCACTGACAGAAACCACACTGTAAAAGTTGAAGACTCCAAATCTGACTTCAAACCAGTGACAAGTGGAGTACCACAGGGTTCAGTCCTGGGACCTTTCCTGTTTGGTATCTACTTCTCTGAAGTCCAGGCTAACACAGAAGGCCTCCGGCTAACGAAGTTCGCAGATGACTGCAAACTAGGAGCCGTAGTAGAGTCCCCATATTATCTGGACATCCTACAGAAGGTCCTCACTGAGACAGATACCTGGTGTCAGAGGCATGGCCTCAAGCTCAGTGCCAAAAAGTGCATTGTTATCCCTTTTGGTAAAAACTCTGTACCCATGAACTACCACATAAACGGCAGTCTACTTAACGCCAAATGTGTGATAAGAGACCTTGGGACCCAGGTGGACAGTAGTCTTTCCTTTGATAATCACATCGCCACAGTAGTCAAGAAATCCTATGTGGCACACTTCATCACAAAAGGGTTCTCATCCAGGGAAAAAGAGGTCATTGTTCCCCTCTACTCGGCACTCTCTAGACCCCATTATAGAGTACAACGCCCCTTTTGGAATGTACCTCACAAGACATCTGCAGCAGCAGGAAAGGCCACAGAAGAACCTCGCAAAGAGGATTACTGGCCTCACAGATGCCCTACACTGACAGTTTAAAAAAACTCCAGCTTTACTCTGTAGCATATTTCCTACTTTGAGGAGATCTCTGCCTAACATATAAAGCTATGTTAAACCCAGAGCTGTTGGACATGCTACACCTAAAGAAATCCCAATCCCTCAGAGCTACACCACAATAAACAGGACATGCTGGAGAGATAGGTTCCTGTCCCAGAGTCTTCCTGTACTCTGGAACAAGCTACCCATCTATGTCAAGCAAAGTTCCTCATTAGCACTTTTCAGGAAAAATCTTGAGTGGATGAGAAATAGGAAATACACCCCGGGGATCACTTCTGTGGCTCTGCACGACAGGGGGACAGGGTTAACTTTCTTGGGTGGCATAAGACAGGGAACCTTGTTGGCTAGGCTTACTTACGCCCTTGGGCCGATAGCCTAGTGCCTACTTATGAACCTCTATATTTTGTGTTCTCATCTGTCCTGAAACTGGTTTCCCCTTCCCTCCCACCCTGTTCTTGTGGTGGTGGTATAGTTGGTGGCTTTGCAGTTGCCCCTTCTGTAAATTTATTCTGGGACACCCCTCCCAGTCTAGTGTTTACTCTACTTAATACAGAGAGAACATTTGAGAAGGCCAACTCACTTCCTCTCTCCTTGCCCTTTGCTAACAAAAAAATGCACTTTATTCATCTGCTTTTACTGTATTTGTGTTTCTTCCTACTTTATTACCTTATCTTGCTTTTGCCTCTTCTTAAAAGTACTCAATTGTATTTATTCTGCTGCATTTAGTACTGCTTGGTAGTAGCCTGATTAAATTGTAACTGTCATTCTAAGCCTGTTGGTTTGAGCACTTGGGCTTCAGACCAGTTGTTTTACATTAAGAAGTTTTGTGGTCAGCAATTTTGTGGCAGGACAGGTAGCCTGCATCCTTCTAAGTTGGGAATTGCTGATTGAAGGCTCAGTGTCTGCTATTCTAAAAGTGTATCAGTTCTGGTTTAAGCACTTGGGCTTCAGGCCAGTTATTTTACCTTAAGATGATTTGTGGTCTACACTCTTGTGGGAGGAGAGGCTAGATTCTGCCCTTCTGAGCTGGGAATTTGTAGTTAAAGGCTTATTGTGCCTGTTTATTTGAACTGATTCTTTCTGAAATTGATGTGCCATGTTTGCTGTAGCATAGACTAGATTCAGGCCTGCAGAGTCTAGCTTTGTTTGTATAACTTGAGCATTAATCCAGGCCATCTTTTTTGGAGAAGGTTCCCCTGCACCCTACTGGCAGGAGTGGCAGTTAGAACTTGTCTGATTGAAGACTGCTTGAACAGGGCTCAGTCTAGAGCTTTTTTACTCGTTAATTGGGTAATTTGTTTAAATCAGTTTGCTCGTTTTCTATTGTTATAGTAAAAAAAATGCACTTTATTCATCTGCTTTTACTGTATTTGTGTTTCTTCTTTCTTTAATTTATATTGCTTTTGCTGCCTGTTCTTAAAAGTACTTAATTGCATTTATTCTGCTGCATTTATTACTGCTCGTTAGTAGCCTGATTAAATTGTAACTGTTATTCTAAGCCTTGGGTTTAAGCACTTGGGCTTCAGACCAATTGTTTTACATTAAGAAGGTTTGTGGTGTGCACTGCTGTGGCAGAACAGGTAGCTTACATCCTTTCAAGTTGGGAGTTGCCAATTTGAAGGCTTAGTGTCTGTTCTAAAAGTGTATTAGTTCTGGTTTAAGCACTTGGGCTTAGGGCCAGTTATTTTACATTAAGAAGATGTGGTCTGCACTCTTGTGGGAGGAGAGGGTAGATTCTGCCCTTCTGAGCTGGAAGTTTCTGGTTAAAGGCTTATTGTACCTGCTTATTTGAACGGTTTCTTTCTGAAATTGGTACACATTGCTTGCTGTAGCATAGACTAGATTCAGACCTGCTAAATCTAGCTTTGTTTTTATAACTTCAGCACTAATCCAGGCCATCTTTTTTTGGAGAAGGTTCCCCTGCACCCTAGTAGCAGGAGTGTGCAGTTAGAACTTGTCTGATCGAAGACTGCTGGAACGGGGCTCCGTTTTTAGCTTTCTATTGGTTAATTTGTTTAAATCAGTTTGCTCATTTGCTGCTGCTATTTTAAAAATAAATACACTTTATGCATCACCGCTTAGCTAAGGTTAAACTATTCCTGGTGCCGTAAAGTCTGCTCTTCAAATTTTCTCTTAGAACTAGCCAGTTTTTTAGTTTTAGCACTCAAATCAGAACTCATTGTAAGCACTAAATAAGCTACACATTACTACATCACTCAACTTTCCTCACTTGTCTAGAGGAAAACAGTTTTCAGTACTTAATAAATAAGCACCTATCCAAGCATGTCTATGGGTCAGCTCCTGGTGTTTTCTCCTGTCTACTCAATGAATCTGGGCATCTTGGGGCAGTGCAGCAGTTGTCCTCATGTACACAGACAACCCTCTCCTCCTACCAACCAACACTACAACCTGTGAGAGATGCAGTTATATAGCCAAACTGGAAGCAAGGCTCTCTTCACCCAAGACTGGACTAGACAGTCAAGCGGAGAGGGTAAACACTTGCACCACACCGCACTCATCACATAGTCCCTCAAAGCCTACACCACCAAAACACACACAGAAACACAAAACACACACCTACATTCATGGTGGTTCTCAAAAATCTGCCCAAGCAACAGAGTCCTCTAAAGCAGAAACACAAACAACCTCCACACCCCCAATACAACCCAAATGACACACAGCCCACAAACTCAGTGTGTCACTCAACCACAGCCCATAAGGTATAACAACATACCCAACACTCTAGTCATAGGTGACTGTAGTCAGGCACACTGATCAACTCACCAGGCTAAACAAGGAGAAAATTACTGTCAGCTGCCTGACTGGTGCCAGAATCCACCACATAACGCACGCACTCAGGTCACTCCACAACAAATACAAATATGACTGTGTCATTGTCCATGTTGGTGTGAATGAACTGAGATCTTACCTCCCTGGACTACATGAAAAGAGACCTGGAGGAGCTCTCCGATCTTATAGCCCAGGCAGGTATGACCATATCCCTGAGTAGCATCCTGCCATCACCCAGAATGATACCACAGTACAAGGACAAAATGATTGACTTCAACAATTGGCTAAGCCGGTGTCATTCTAAAGGGATCCAGTATCTGTCTGCCTGAGATGACATGATCGACAGACCACAATGCTTTGCCAGAGATGGCCTGCACCTGTTGCCCTTGGGATTCTGGACACTGGCTAAGGCTCTTGCCACCCCTATAGTGCCTTTTTTAGGCAAGGCTCAAATGACAAATTCTCTACCGTAACAGGTACAAGCAAGCAAAATCTGAGGGTAATGCTACTCAATGCTAAAAGTCTAAACCTCAAAATGCACTCACTCAAGGCACTCCTTAAATTGGAGAACATCGACATCTGTGCAGTGACAGAGACCTGGTTCAAGGCTCCAGAGAGCACCCTACATTACCAGGCTGTAATTCATACCACACCTTTTGGCCACCCAACCTGGACTGAAACGCTAAAGATGGGGGTGTGTCCATATTCATTAAGGATGTGCACACCTCCAGGCTAGTTGCTCAACATAATGCATCCGAGATTGTCCAAGTGCATCTAACTCTGGGCAAGACCACAGTCCAAATTGAAGCTTGCTACAGATCCCCCACCATGCCCTAGGATTCCCACTCCTCATGTCTTGATACACTGGAAAATATTAGGGTACAACCTAACACCCTAATAATGGGCAATTTCAACTAACCCACCATTAACTGGGAAAACTACTCATGTACCAAGTCTTGCTCAATGTTTTTTGGAATTCATAAATTCCAATGCCTTGGATCAACTTATCCACACCCCCACCAGGGGCAGCAATATCCTAGACCTGGTCATTACCAACATGGGCGACCGGTGTTCCACACCAGAGGTCAATTTTTCATTGGTCAGATCTGACCAAGCTAATCACCCTAGACATCCACATCCCACCCCCACCCACCATTAAGGAAACCACCGTAAAAAAAATTCCCCCAAGTCAACTTCACACTTCTTAAGACAGAAGTGACAAACTTCATGACACCCATGCAGATGGACAGTAGAGGTACGACTGCTGAATACTACACAAGTGCACTTTATAGGCACTTACATGAGTGCATGGATCGTGCTATCCTCTATATATAAAAAAAAAAAAAAAAAAGCCGATCTGGTGGTCCCCTGCCGTAAACACACTGCAACAGAAGAAAGGAACTGCTGCAAAGAGTAAAATCCCATGATTGGAGGAACTCCCTGGTCAGCCTGAGTAAGAAGCTGAGATCCCTCATAAAAGCCTCCAAAGCTAGGTAGGAAAACAAAATTGCCACTGTTTCTAATGACAGCCACAAAGCATTCTATAGCTATGTCAAGAATCTCAATGGCAACACTCAAATCTTCTCTGAGTTACAGCACAATGGCATTAAATATACAGAACCAACTGATATTGCCAACATCCTGGCAGATAGGTTCATTGCTAACTTTACCCCCTCTCACCCCTTAAAGGGCCCATCTCTATACTGGAAGAATGCAAAGTTTCTGTAATCACAGCTGCACAGGTAAAAACCACACTCTCCAAATCCAAGAACACAGCATCCACGGGACCTGACAACATCCCAGGCTGTGTTCTACACAAACTACAGAATGAACTGGCACCCCACCTAAGTACCATGTTCAATCATAGCCTCATCTCAGGCTTTGTGCCCACTGAATGGCGCACAGTGACAGTTGTTCCACTCCACAGAGGGAGATCCACCACTGACCCCGGGAGCTACCGCCCCATCAGCCTGACAAGCCTGGTCTGCAAGGCCATGGAACGTATCATCATGGAACTCATAAGCAAAGACATTGGTAATCTCCAAACTCTGGACCCCTCCCAGTTCAGGTTTGTAAAAGGCAGATCATGTCTCCTTAACCTGATAGACTTCTTTGAAGCAGTCACCAAAACCGTAGATGAGGGTAAGGTGGTTCACACAGCCTATCTAGATCTTGCCAAGGCTTTCGACACCATCTCCCACTCTGGAATTAGATAAATGCACTAAACTAGGCATAAATCCCTATGACACAAGATGGGTTGCCAATTGGCTCACTGACAGAACCCACATTGTGAAAGTAGCAGACTCCGAATCCGACTCAGACCAGTGAGAAGTGGATTACCACAGGGTTCAGTCCTGTGTACTCTCCTGTTTGGTATCTACTACTGTGACATACAGGCTAACATAGAAGATCTTTGGCTAATGAAGTTTGCAGATGACTGCAAACTAGAAGCCATAATCGAAACTCCTAACAATGTGGACATCCTACAAAAGGGCCTCACTGAGACAGCTGCCTGGTATCAAAGCCATGGCCTCAAGCTCAATGCCAAAAAGTGCATTGTCATCCCTTTGGTACAAACTCTGTACCCATGAACTACCACATAGGCAGTAGTCTACTTAACACCGAAAGTGTGAGAAGAGACCTTGGGACACAGGTGAACAGTAGTCTCTCCTTTGATAATCAGATTGCCACAATAGTCAGGAAATCCTTCTACGTGGCACACCTCATCACAAAAGGTTTCTCATCCAGGAAAAAAGAGGTCATTATTCCCCTCTACTCGTCACTCATTAGACCCATTATGGAGTACAACACCCCTTTTGGTGTGTACCTCACAAGATATCTACAACAACTGGAAAGGCCGCAGAAATACCTCACAAAGAGGATTACTGGCCTCAAACAGATGCTCTATGCAGACGGTCTCAAAACTCCAGCTTTACTCCATCGCCTACTCAGAGGCGATCTGTGTCTAATATACAAAGCTATGTCAAACCTAGAGCTGTTGGACATGCTCAACTTAAAGAAATCCCAATCCCTCTGAGCTACACGCTCTAGGGACCTAAACCTTGTCACCACAATAAACAGAACATGCTGGAGGGATAGATCCTGTCCCAGAGACTTCCCATACTCTGGAACAAACTACATATCTATATCAAAGCTCTTCATTAGCACTCTTAAAGACAAATCTTGATTATTAGGTGGGAAATAGGAAACTTAACCAGGGGATCAATTCTGTGGCTCTGCTCGACAGGGGCGCACAGGTAAATCATTTTCTTGGGTGGTAAAAGCCAGGGTACTTTTTTAGCTAGGCTTCTATAGGCCCTAGGGCCAATAACCTAGTACCTATTTTTGAAGGCCTTATGTCTAATGCAGCAATATTTTTCTTGACCCATGAAAGCACTGTCTAAACAATGAGAGCAAAAAAAAAAAAAAAAAAATCTACCACCAGCCATACTAATGGCAATCACCACAAACTGCAGAAAATACAGTACTCTTATCTGCTAGAAACACTAACCAACAGTACACTACCCAGAGGCAGACAAGCTGCGTCTTTGGGAAGAGAAACTAACAATTATTATGACAACCATCAGGTAGCTTTTTTTTTTTAAGAGAAAAAGTGGAATTTTCTCACTAGTATGTAAAAAAAAAAAAGGAAAAGAAATGTCAAAGTGATAAAATACTAAAAAAAAGTTACTACTGATCAACTGAAAAGAAAAGGAAGCCTGGCTTTGTTTATGATGCATATAAATATTATTAGTGGCAAACGATCTAAACACTGTCAGAGTGCAGATCATTATGGGTAAAGAGGAGACGTTGAAATATTTATAAAGTTTTAGCTTTGTTCCAGGCAGACTGAGAGCTGGTGCTTTGGTCTTGGTGGTGAGGAGGATGAACAATGACTATTTAGATTTTTCATTAAAGTCAGTTCCGACATTCTTATTCCTGCCTTTTCATTTTAAGGATGATCTCAATTCTTCCTTTTGTTTATTAATTTGTTGGGCTTTGCATTAAACATTTGAAAGCTAAATCTCCTTACAGAACTTCAGTGTTGGAAAAACATAGCTCTGAATATCCGCATGTGCTCTAGCAGCAGGCACCAGTGTTTCTTGCAGTCATACCCTCTATGCCAGTTCCCCTAACATTGGCCCATCTAATGCCATTGATGTCACTGTCCAGTATCTCCTCCTCTGACATCAGTTTATTCAGTACTGGTCTGGCATTCTGTCTGACTCCCAACATCTGCCTTTTTGGCAGTGATCCCCTCCCAGCAGCTTTTTTGGCAGTGATCTCCTCCCAACATCTGCTTTTTTTTAGCATTGGTTCTGCAGACCTCAGTCTTTTTAGATGTTTTGTATCTACTGTCTGTTAATCCAGTACAGGTCTGACAACTGTTTTAACTACCAAACAACTTCCAGGGTGACAAACAGAAATTACCCTGCTAGGAAACTTGTAATCTGAAGTTGTTAATCTGCTTCCTATTCATCACTGATGGGTTTGGTTCCGAGCCCTCGGAACCGAGTCGGCCTTATACCAAGCTTGCATGCACCAAAAAACTCTCGAGCTAAACTGCTACCCACAATGCCCTTTGCTCACTTACCTCAGATCTCGTTTGCCGCGCAGCCATATAGCAGTGTTTCATTGAGCTCTCCAGCTAAGTGATTTTTCTGATATATTTACAAGTTTTTGTAAAGGTTTTTTTCCTCTTTATAATCTGTTCTTGAAATCTATATTGTTTCAGCTCTACTCACAGGTATCTCTTTCTTACCATTGTTGGTATTTTCTAACTTTCTACCCTTGTGGTATTTTGCTACCATTGTTGATATTTCCTCTCTTTCTTCATTTCTTCACTCTTTCCCTTTTGTGTGAGTGTGTTCTGGGATGTCTGAGAAGAAGGGAACTATGGGGTTTAAACACTGCTCTTCTTGCAGTGGTAAACTACCAAATAGTGACCTCCATGAAGAGTGTGTGTACTGTTTGGGGGTTCAGCATTTGTAGGTGAAACCCCCCGTGTGATATTTGTGCTAGCTTCAGTCAGTGGACGCTGAATGAATGTCGTAACAAACTGATTTTGAAGGGCCTACTCGCTTCGCCTTTTTCGGAGGCTATTTCTGCAACGGAGGTCTCATCCCCTCCTTCTATGGGCAAGAAACGTCCTTGCTTGGACCCCTCTTCACCGGCTGGTGACAGAGGTAAAAGTCACAAACATAAGGCCCATAAGTCCTCATCCGAGCACTGTTCTGCCTCCTCGTTGCCTACTACTACATCGTCTCAGAGCTCAGCTCTAGCGAAGTTTACCAAGGTCGCCTTGTCTGTGCCTTCCCCGGCACCGACTACGGTGCTGTTTACTGCCTCGGTTCCAACCAGCTTATCGGTTTCTGTCTCAGCACCATCGCCAATTTCTGTTCTGATGTCGGTTCCGACAACTACATCGGAACCGTTTGTCATCCACCCCTATTGTAACCTCGGCTCCGAGCCCATTCATGGCTCCAACCATGCCGTTGTTGCCAGTTTCGAAATTGGAATAATCTGTGCCATTCTGTGATACACCACAGACCCGATACTTGTCTACTTGGACCCGTTTGCTGGACAAGCCTGCAGCCCCTTTTTGGACCGGCCTGATTCCTCCTCAGGGACATCGGTGAGATCCACCAGAAGCCTTTCCGAATTGAATGTGGTGCACCTTTTTGACCAGCTGTTGACTGCCAGAGGAATTTCAAATCTGCCTAGAGCCTATCCAACTCCAGGCTTTGGGTCTATTTCTCCAGCAACTCCTACTTGCTCTCCTCCCGTGGATCCCTCTGTTCCAAGGCTCATTTATTCAACTTTTACTAGAGGACTCCCTACCTCAGTGCTGACAAAGAAACTTTCTGAGGCCCCGAGACTCCTTTGGGTGTTGGTTCCGTTGGAACCCACCCTTCCTCAATCTCATGTTTGGGGGTGGAACCTCTGGTTCCTATCTCTGTTCCGACTGTTTTGTCGGTCCCGACTTCGAATCCTAGGGTGACTACTGCTCCGAGTCTGCTTGGGGGTGGACCATCTGGAGCGGGGTGTGACCCCGGTTCCGATGTCTTCTTCGGTTCTGGGCTACCACTCTTCGGGCGGGCCTGCTTTCCGGGTGATTGAGAGGGTGCTTGCTGCTAGCAGTCCTCCTTCATTGGTTACTTCCCCAGTTCCTTCTGAGCCACAGCTGTCAAAGGCCACCCCCCCCAAGGACTCTGAGAGCACAAGGCCCAGAAAACCCTTGTCCAGGGTATTTTCCTTTGAGTATTCTTCGGATGCTCCCACCAAAAGAACCCCCTCAGAAATGGGTGTGTAAAAAGAAACACATGGACTCCCCAGAGGAGTCCCTCACAGAAGATACGGACTACAGTGATGGGGAAGGGTCCCCACGGTCACCCCCTGATGATGTCTCCTTTGGAGACATCATGGAAATCTTGAAACAAAGGGGTTACTGGAAATCCTCCAACCCTTCCTCGGAGGAATCCGTATTCCTGCAGGCCTTTTGCTGTCGGCCCTCTACTTCTTGGGTGACCCCCCCCCCGTCGATGAGTTGGTTAAACTCTTCGTGCAATGAGCATGGAAGAACCCTGACTCCGTTGAGGCCATCCCTAGGAGATCAGACAAGGTACTTCCCCTCCAGAGGATCAACCCCATTGTTCTAGAGGTTTTCCAGTGGGCGCTATGGTGGTAGCGGCAGCCACGAAAAAGGACCTTGCAGAAGACGGTCCTGCTGTTCACCCGCCCAACAGAGAGTCCTGGGCAGTGGATAGGTTAGGGAAGCGAGTCTTTGTGTCAGCAACCTTTGCAGTTAGGTCTCTGAACTTTCAGGCAAATTTTATGAGGCTTCAGAGAGATCTTATCTCCGAACTCTCTGGGACCCTGACTGGCCAAGTATCAGATGGAGCATGAGATAAAGTTGCTTTCCAACTTGCCACCCTAGAATCAATATCTAATTCATCTATGAGGTTGCTGTCACACGCAACTGAAAGAGCAGCTAGAGCTGCGGGTGCAGGCATAGTCATGAGACGCCATGCCTGGATGCACATTTACGACCTTGCGGACTCATCTGCTCTGTTCGGTGCTAAGGTCCAGGATACATTACCCAGGTGCGAGCAAGACTGGAAGACCTTGTCTGCTTTTGGCCTACGCTTTTCCAAACCTCAGCGTTCCTTCAGGAATCAGAGGAGCAGAAAGATGTGGCACAAGAAGTCTCAAGGTCCTTTCTGAGATGCATGTGGTGAGGACTTCTACTGAGGCAGAAGGGGGTTCCAATAATGGAAGACGTCCCTTTCAGGGCAGAGGGGGTCCCCGGAACCAAGGCCCCAGAGATGCCTTCTCGGGTAGACTGTATCAGCGCTCCTGAGGTGCTGCCCGATTGCTTTCCTCTGGAAGCAGTTGGGGCATGTTTTTCTCTGTACCAAGCTGCCTAGCTCTCCATTACGAACGATCAGTGGGTGCAGCGAATCATTACCAGAGGCTACCATATTCCCCTAATAACTTATCCAAGACCTCCAAAATCCCTTCCCGATGTTCCACCCAGTCAGAGGGAGGAGGCAGCTTCTGAAATACGAAGGCTATGTCAAAAACGAGCCATCCAACAGGTCCCCCCCAGATCAGTGCAGATCAGGGTTCTACTGTAGATTCTTTTTGGTGCCAAAGATAACAGGGGACTGGAGGCTCATTCCGGATCTCAGCCGACTAAACAAATCGGTAGTTCAGACCAACTTCCACATGGTCACGATTCAGACCATCCTCCCCTTTCTGTGGGAGGGTGTGTGGATGTGCTCATTAGATCTCTGGGATGCATATTACCATATCAAGATGGACAAGCACTCCAGGGGCCTCTTTCACTTCCGGATGGGAGCCAATCACTACCACTTCAGAGCCCTGCCTTTTGACGACCCCCAGAGTGTTCACAAAATGCCTTGCAGTGGTAATAGCTTATCTGAGACTTCAGGCATTCCAGGTGTTTCATACCTAGATGACTGGCTCCTGTCCGCCCCCACCAAGCGTCTTCTGGTCAGGGCCCTCCGCTACACCCTTGCTGTAGCGGAGTCACTAGGCATCACCATACATTGGGAGAAATCAAACCTTCAACCATCATAACAGCTAGAATTTATAGGGGCAATATTCAACACCCAGTCAAGCCTGATCTCACTTCCTCTCCACAGGCTTCAGAGACTAAGGGCACAAGTTCAAGTGATACACCGTCAAAGAAAAGTGTCTGCAAGGGAAGTCCTCCAAGCCTTTGGATCTATGGCTGCAGCCATCCCCATAGTTCCCTTAGCCAGACTACACAGGAGATTACTAAACTGGCTCCTTCAGGCCCAGTGGATACCTAGTCTTCACCCCCCTGAGCTCACAGATTCTCATCACCAACATTTGCAAACAAGATGATCTCTGGTGGATTAGTACAAACGAAAATCTTTGGTGTCGCTCCTTCCAGGTTCCACAGCCCAGAGCCATGGTGACCATGGATGCTTCCCTGATGGGGTGGGTGAGGGCACTTCCAGATAAAGTCAGTCCAAAGCATGCGGTCTGATGTAGAGGTCAATTTGCACATCACTGTCCTGGAATTAAGAGCTATGCTATTGGCGTTGCAAGCTTTTCATCTGCTCTTTCCGTCCAGAATGATTGCTGTCCAGTCGGACAACATGTATGTGGTCTGGTACATAAACAGGGAGGGACCAAATCTTATCCCCTATGTCACGAAGCCATGAGAATCTGGCAGTGGGCGATAGCTTCCAACCGCTTTCTGATAGCAACACGTATCGCGGGGAACTCCAATGTGATGGCGCACAGGCTGAGCCGATGCATTCTTTATCCTCACGAGTGGTCTGTCAACCAGAGTGTGGCGGCGGACGTTTTCAGCCGTTGGGGCCAGCCATGCTGCAACCTTTTCGCCTCCCCTTCAAACACAAAATGCAGCAGCTACTTTGCCCTCTTTCTCCCTCTCGGGGAGTCACTGAGAGACAATTTAATCCACGATTGGCCCATGGGTCTCCTTTATGCTTATCCTCTTGATTCCCCTTGTTCTAAGAAAAGCTATTCGGTTGAGAAGCAAAGTGATCCTCATTGCCCCGTTTTGGCCTCGTCAAGTGTGGTTTCCCTTCCTTCGAACTGCTCTGTTACAACCTCCTTGGATCCTAGACACTCATCAGGCCCTCATATCTCACCCATAAGGGCTGACTTCCCCCAAAACTGTCCACTCTCAAGCTGACAGCTTGGTTTCTCCACTTCGTTAGTTGCCAAGTAGGAAACCAAACCATCCACCAGGAAACTTTACAGAGACAAATGGAAAAGATTCTCTATTTGGTCACGTGATCAGAAGCTAGACCCGTTCTCAGCCCCCGTAGCCACTATTCTTCATTATCTGGCTGAACTGTTCGATACGGGGGCCTCAGCTTCCACCGTTCGAGTCCATCAACCAGCTGTTAACAACTTCGATAATGGGTCTGATGGAGTGACACTTACTTCCTCTTGCCTTTGCAAGACCTTCCTCAAGGGTATTTTCCACAGCAGGCCTCCCATCAGGCAGCCGGTGGAGGCATGGAATCTGTTCTGGGTTCTGCAGTCTCTCTCTGCCTCGTTTTGAGCTGGCTGCGACATGTAATCTAAAATTCCTGTCATGGAAATCCTTATTTCTGGTGGCTGTAACTTCAGCCAGAAGAATTTCTGAATTACAAGCATTATGTATCAAGAGCCCTTATCTGATCTTTCATAAGGACAGTATCAGTTCGTACTAACCCATCCTTTCTCCCCAAAGTGGTTTCTGATTTTTTGATTAACTAGTCCATTGAGCTCCCTGTGTTCTTCCCAAATTACTCTAACAAGGGAGAATACTGCCTACATTCCTTGGATGTTCATAGACAATTGTTTCTATCTGGACAGAGCTAAATCCTTTCGCAAGTCAGACCAGCTTTTCATTTCCTTTGTGGGTCCTAGAATGGGAGGCGCAGTATCGAAAGTTACTTTGTCTAAATGGCACAGGGATTGCATTGCCTTCACATACTCGCTTACACAGGGATCAAAGCCTGGCCAAATCAAAGCTCACTCAGCTAGGGTTTTGCAGCATCTGTTGCCTTCCACTCTAAGGCCTTCATGGATGACATTTGTGCACCCACCATTTGGGCAAAGCCCCACACTTTTATCAAGCATTACAAATTGGATCTGATCTCCAGGGGAAGAGCGGCCTTTGGTTCTATGGTTCTCAGGAATGTTCTTCCATAAAGGCCACCCAGGTTCAAGTAGCTCGGGACTCTGTTCCATCAGTGATGAATAGGAAGATTACCAACTTCAGATAAGGAAGTTATGTCTTACCATAACATTCCATCGGAGTTGTTGATCTTCCAGTCATCACACCCTCCCACTGACCCCCTCCTAAGGTTCCTGGCGGATCTTCTGGGTCTTTGTGGTGTATTGGGGTTTCTGCCCAGAGATGGCCTTTGACTTATTCTTCTTCTATATGTTGCATGCAAAATCGATCTGAGGTAACTGAGCAAAGGGCATTGTGGGTAGCAGCTTAGCTTGAGAGTTTTTTGGTGCACACAAGCTTGGTATAAGGCCGACTTGGTTCCAAGGGCTCGGAACCGAACCCATCAGTGATGACTGGAAGAAGATAAACAACTCAGATGGAATGTTATGGTAAGACATAACTTCTTTTTTCTGTGTTAACTAATCTTATTTAGATTATAAAGTTTGTGATTATTGGAGTCGTGCTTAACTAAATTTCCATGGCATTCCCTGAAAAATGTTCCAGTAGTTGTGCTTGTAGGAGACAAATTTCAAAAGGCTTTCATTTTCTGGTCTGTCCTGTTTAGGGGACTATATCTACTCTTTTGGACACTGCACAGTTTTCATGACCATGGAGTTAGAGTATATAGTTAAGGGGGTGTGGGAGGCACAGCCCCCTACAATGGGGGTGGGTGGGGAGGTGAAGCCCCCCCCCCCACTTAATTTCATATTATATTGTTTGGTTTTGCTTTCATATTGCCTAATAAAACAAAAGTAAGTGTGGGGCTTCGCCTCCTACACCCCCCATTGTGGGGGGCTGTGCCCTCCCACACCCCCCTAACTATATATTCTAACTCCAGGGTCGCACTACAGTGGGGAAGGGAGCATATTCCATTTACTTGCCAATAATACTTGTCAGTCAAATGAAGTGTCGGTCAAATGAAATTTCAGTCATTTGGTCTTGGGCAAATGGGTGTCAGTCTGTTGGAAGTTAGGGCAAATGAAGTAGACCCGTGTGTATACCTAATCTACCAGCTGCAAAACCGTCAGATACTAAAGGGGGGGGGGTGCAAAAACAAATTGAGAGCTGGTTCCTGGATGTTCCATACGAAAATTTAAGGGATTCAGTTTCTAAACGTATTCAGATATTTCTAAGTTAGTAACCATGCACTGAAGTGTGGATGTGACATTGATCGTCAGCTACACATGCTCAGGTACCAAAGGGGAACTTGCAAATGTGGTAGACCTCGAATCCTGTATGTCTGCCTTCTTATTGGAGAACTAGTTTCTGAAGAGAAAGATGTCCAACAGAGAACCCTGAAACACTCCCCTATTGAATACTCAATTACAAGCGAAGATTTCACCAACTAACACTTTGTGTTTGATCTGCAAGCCAATTTGCAATCCATGGAGTGATGTGGGAGTTATTTCAGCTGGTAAGCTTCATTTTGAATTGTATTGAATGACTTCAAAAGACCAAGCTAAGTGTCATGGACTGAATGATTTCCACCAGTGACATCGTCACATCCTCACAAAAGTCTGCCAGATTGAGGCAAGACCTATCATTTGCAAAAATCAGGCAGACTAGGTTGAGTTTGTATGCTACCAGTTTCGCTGTTAGTAAAATTAAGATGTGCTCCATTGATTTACAGACTCTACTAGTGGGGATAATAGTATGACAATTTCCAGAGTACACTGTCTATTTCTCAAGGGTGTCCGCGGTGGTGGTACTGCGGTAGCGTTGTAGCCTCACAGTAAGACGCTGTCCGGTTCGATTCTCAGCTAGAGTGTCTTCTGCATGGAGACATGCATGAATGGGCATACCTTCTTTGAAGGTTGTGCATCAGGGCTGGTAACTCAGCACGTAAAAAACAACTATCAATCATTAGTGGGCCGGAGTTCCGCTGTGGCAACTGTCCATTTCTCAAGGGTAAGGACTAGGCTTTATTTACAAACCCCCTTTTTGGGGATTCCCTGAGTTGAGTTTCAGGGGATCATTGAGCTGTAGCATTGCATATAGTGAAGTTACTAAACCAACAAGAAAGAAGAGTTCTGCTTAAGCTTGTTTCCATACTGAAGAAAAATGGTCCATGGAGACCAATTGAGGACTTAACAGGTTACCAATTTTGGACTTGAAAAAAAAAAAAGATGCTGACATTGCAAGGGCTTTTTCGTGGGCAACCACACACCACGTTTCTGTGACAAGACCGGGAAGCCATTAATGTGTATGTCACTGTATTGGGAATGAGGGCAGTGCTACTTGCTGTGCAAGGAATATTGCCATATGTGGTGTAGTATTCATTTCATTTATCTTGCAGCAAAGCTGTTATTACAGACTGAGTGCAGTAGTGTTGGATTAGGTGCTTGAAAACATTTAATGTTAAGTTGTCTATCTCGCCTTCATTCTTGCTGGATGGGTTCGGCCACTCTAAAAGCTCGAGAGCTAGTTCCACCGGCTCGAGGCTCCCCTATATCCCACAATGCTAGGCGGTAACTCCTCGGATCTCGTTTGCCGCTACAGCGATCGAGGTGTGTTCCTACCGGCTCAGGTTAGTTTTTGAAAAGAAACTAGTTTTTCTTAGCTTTTTCCCCTTTTTAAGTTATTTTTTTCTAAATCGTTACATAGTGAGTAGTTCCATCCCATTCCCTGTAAATTTCCCTCTTTTTCCAAAAACTCACTAGAAATTTTCCCTTGGGCCTTAGGCCCAGTCCCTCCCTTTCTAGTAGGGAGTGACTGTGTTTTATAGGGATTTTATTTTCTAATTACTTCTGACTTAATTTAATTTAGTTTAAATTATTTCTAATAAGTGTAATCGGTGTGTGTGTGTGTTTGTGTGGTTATACTTCTCTTCTTAGACATGTCTAAGGAATCAAAGGTCTCAGGCTTTAAGAAGTGTGACTCGTGCTGTCAGAAGATGTCTCTGACAGACGGTCACACTTCTTGTGTGTACTGCCTGGGACCTTTGCACCTGCAGGACTCATGTGCTGTTTGCCATGGCTTCAGCCCTAGAGTCCTGCAGGAGCGGAAAAATAAACTTATATTAAGGGGCTTATTGAAGCCTGAGGGTCCCTCCACTCAGTCCTCGGGGAAACCCTCTAAGCCTTCCAGACCTTCGGCTCCAGTCTCTGAGCCGTCTTCTGGGGGTCCTAAGGCTATTCGAACATCGGCTCCGGCCGGAGCCGATGAATCTCGAACACATGCCCCTACTGTTTCCTCGGCTCCGGCCGGAGCCGAGGAAGACATAACTGAGTCGGCTCCGATCAAGTTGTCGGAACCTACATCTAGAAAAAGGTCCCGATCTCCATCTATCGGCTACGTTCATTCGGCTCCAGCATCACCTTTGCTGTCTGAACGGAGCCATAGATCCCACTCCTCTAGGTCTTCCAGGTTATCGGACCATGACCTTCAGAGAGTAGTGAGTCAACTTCTTAAGTCCGAGGCACTAGCCCAGATGCTTCAAAGTCCGACTCAACAGTCGAGAACTATTCCCATTACTCAAAATGGTCCTCCTCTGACTCTCTTGAGTTCGGAGCCGGGGCGGCTCGGACCCGAGACTGTGGTGGCGTCGGAACCGATACCTTTGTCTTTGGTTCTGTCGTCTGCTCCAATGTCTTCCTTGGAGGAATCTCGGCGCCGGACTTCCCTCGTCAGCTCCGAGGGGGCGAGTGGCATCGGACCCTTGTCCGACCCCGCTCTCCCTCTCGGTGCTTCGGCGCTGGTGAGTTCGGCTCCGACATCGGCCTCAGAGCCATCACTGTCGGTGCCGGGGGAGGTTTTCAGTTTTTCGGAGCGGAGACCTCCGGCTCTGCCTGACAGGGGTGCCTTCGAGGTCATGAGGAGCGTGTTAGAACCAGGTTCAACTCCACAGTCGGCTCCTTCTGCCCCTCCCTCCATGGTGCCTCCGGTGATTTCTACTCACTCTCTCATCCCCGACCGTAGAGAGCCAGCTCCTCAAGTTTCCCCAGTGGGGATCTCCTCCTCTTCCGAGGCCTCTCCTGACCCGGTAGGAGAGCCCCCTAGGAAGAGGCAGTGCAAGAGGAAGCACATTGACTCCCCTAAGTCTGTCACCTCTGACACTGATTTAGAGGATTCTGAAGGTTCCCCTCGTTCCCCCTCTGAAGATGTCTCCTTTGCAGACATCCTTGAAATCTTAAAACAGAGGTTGAATTGGCCAGCCCTCAACCCTTCAGAGCATCTTGAGGCGTTTGGCTCTCGCCCTTCCACCTCCTGGGTGTCCCCTCCCTTTGACCCCCTTATGCATGTGGTGGCAAAGAAGGCTTGGGCGGCTCCTGATTCAGTGGAACCCACCCCCAGGAGACCATCAGAATTCATCACTGCCCCCAAGGACAAAGAATTTTTAACCAAAGGCGCCTCTGTTGATGCTATGGTGGTGGCTGCGGCCACCAAGAAGGAGTTAGCTGATCCTTCGGTGCCTGTTCATCCTCCTAACAAGGAGTCTAGGTCGAAGGACAGGTACGGGAAGCGGATGTTCTCGTCAGTGACCTTTACTATGAGATCGCTGAATTACCTGTGTCATTTCACTCGTCTTCAGAGGGATTTGCTCAAGGAAGCGAGCGAAATGTTAAAGGACCCAACAGCTGCGGGTTTTCAGGATAGAATTAATTCTCAGCTGGCAACCCTTAATTCTATAACTAACTCCTCCATGTGCCTCCTTTCATATGCGGCGGATGGAGCAAGTAGAGCGGCAGGTACAGGTGTAGCCTTGCGTAGGCACGCCTGGATGCGGCTATGTAACTTTGCGGACCCTTTCAAGGCGTCCTTCACTAATTCCCCCTTTGATGGATCATCTCTCTTTGGTCCTCAAGTGAAGGAAACCCTGACTAGGTGCGAGACTGATGGCAAAACTCTCTGTACCGTCGGAGTCCGTTTTTCTACTCCTCCTAGGCCTTACCCCAAAAGCCAGAAGGGGGGAAAGATGTGGTTCCGCAAACGATCTCAAGGAGATTTGCCTGACGCACACAGTCGATTCCCCTCTAGAGGCAGAGGGGGGAACAATAATGGTAGACGCCATCCTAGAGGCAGAGGGGGGTCCGCAGAATCAGGGCAGTCGAGAATCCTTTTCCGACAAGCCCTTTCAGCATCCCTGAGGTGTTGCCCGACTGTCCACCTTCGGAGGCAGTCGGGGGAAGATTATCGCTGTACCCAGAAGCCTGGCTATCCCTAACTCAAGACAAGTGGGTACAGTCTATCATTTCCGAAGGCTACAGAATCCCTTTCCTTTTCATTCCGAAGCAATCCAAAAAATCCCTTCCAGACGTTCCACCCAGTCAAAGGGAGCAAGCAGCATTAGAAATTTCAAAGCTGCTCGCAAAAAGAGCCATTCAACCAGTTCCAGCAGACCAGACAGGATCCGGAATCTACTCCAAATTCTTTTTGGTTTCAAAGAAAACAGGGGACTGGAGACCCATTCTGGATCTCAGCAACTTGAACAAGTTTGTCAAGAAAACAAAGTTCCGGATGGTCACGCTGCAGTCCATTCTACCCCTTTTGGGGCGGGACAACTGGATGTGCTCGATAGATCTCCAGGACGCGTACTATCACATCAGAATGAGTCGACGCTCCAGGAGGTTTCTCCGCTTCAGGCTGGGAACCAGTCATTTCCAATTCAGAGCCCTGCCCTTTGGTCTCACTACAGCCCCCCCTAGTGTTTACCAAATGCATGGCAGTGGTAGCCTCTCATCTGAGACGACAAGGATTCCAGGTGTTTCCTTATTTAGATGACTGGCTCCTTACAGCCCCCACCAAGCATCTTTTAATTCTCGCCAGAGACTACACCTTTCACACATGTCAGGCACTAGGCATTTCAATAAATTACAAAAAGTCTGTCTTGTCGCCTTGTCGTGTTATTACCTTTATAGGCGCAAATCTAGACAGTCAACATGTCAGCCAGACTCGCAGAGCAGAGAATAGCAGACATACACAGACAGGTCTCTCTTGTCTTGCAGAGCAACAAAGTCAAAGCCAGATTGATCCTGAAAGTCTTAGGGATTATGGCGGCGGCCATCCCTCTTTTACCATTAGCTCGCTTCCATATGAGAATTTTACAATGGATGCTCTTCACACAATGGTCTTTCCAACTACTTCCAATGTCCCATCCTATTCGGATAACTCAATCGTGCAAGAATCGTCTCTCTTGGTGGATCACATCTCCCCAGCTCCTCCTAGGGAGACCTTTCGTCCCTTCCCCTCCGGTTGCTACAGTTACAACGGACGCCTCCCTGATCGGGTGGGGGGGGCATTACCAGGGCAGGACAGTCCAGGGCATGTGGCAACCGTTCGAGTGCCACTTGCACATAAACGTCCTGGAGATGAGAGCAGTGCTTCTAGCGTTGCAAGCCTTACAAGACTCTCTTCCCAAGGGAACTATAGCAATTCAGACAGACAATATCTCTGTAGTGTGGTACATCAACAAACAAGGCGGAACCAGATCTTACCCCCTATGTCGAGAGGCACTCAGACTGTGGCAATGGGCGATTTCTTCTCAGCGGTTTCTGTTAGCAACACACATTCCCGGGAAGTCCAGTGTGATTGCAGACAAATTGAGCAAAGCTATTCTCATGCCTCACGAGTGGTCTCTGAAGAATTCAGTGTTGGAGAAAGTTTATCGAAAATGGGACCGGCCTTGCTGCGACCTTTTCGCTACTCCCCAAAACAGCAAGTGCAACGATTTTTTCACCCTCTTTCCCCAACCAGGCCACCCCAGCAGAGACGCTCTAGTGCACGATTGGCCCCGGGGACTTCTGTATGCTTTTCCTCCCTTCCCACTGATATCTCAGCCAATACAGAAAGCCATCGCTCAGGAAGCTTCCATGATCCTTATTGCCCCTTACTGGCCTCGACAGGTTTGGTTCCCGTTTCTCCACCGTTATCTGTTGGAGCAACCCTGGCATCTGGACCCAGTTCCAGACCTCTTGACCCATCAGTCGGGTCAGTTGCACCACTCCCTTCCTTCTCTGAACCTCACAGCGTGGTTCCTCCAGTTCCAACTCTAGCCAGGCTTCCTCTAATATCTCATTCAGTTAGAGATATTTTGATAGCCTCTCATAAATCTTCCACTCGGTAGATTTATCATAACAAGTGGAAACGTTTTTCCTATTGGGCGCAGTCAAAGAATATAGATCCTTTCACTGCTTCCATTCAATCAGTTCTAGACTTTCTAGCCGAACTTTTCCACTCAGGTTCGTCTCCATCTACCATTAGGGTTCAATTGGCAGCAATATCGAACTTTCATGTTGGAGTCTCAGAGTCCTCCATTATGTCTCACAAACTCTGCAAAGCCTTTTTAAAGGGAGTTTTTCGCCTCAAACCACCAATCAAGGATCCTCCTCCTCAATGGGATCTCAACTTGGTTCTGACGTCCTTAATTCTTCCCCCCATTTGAACCTGCGGCTTCATGCTCAGTAAAGTTACTATCTTGGAAACACTCTTTTTAGTAGCTATCACTTCAGCTAGAAGAGTCTCTGAACTCCATGCTCTGTGTAGTCGACCCCCTTATCTTGTGTTTCATAAGGATAGGGTGTCCTTACGTACTAACCCGTCCTTTTTGCCCAAGGTAGCTTCACTGGCAAATTTGAATCGAACCATTGAGCTTCCTGTCTTCTTCCCTAATTATTCTAATAGGTCAGAACAAAAGTTACACTGTTTAGATGTTCATCGCCAACTTGGGTACTATTTAGACAGGACCAAACAATTCAGGAAGTCTGATCAACTGTTTGTTTCTTATGCAGAAGGTAGAATGGGCCTTCCAGTTTCTAAAGTATCTCTTTCTAGATGGCTTACTTCGTTGATTACCCTTGTGTATGAGATAAGACATCAACAGTTGCCATCCAAACCCAGGGCTCATTCAACTAGAGCTTTAGCCACTTCTATAGCTTTCCAAGATAGGCTGCCTATTGATTCGATTTGTTCTGCAGCTACTTGGGCTTCTTTCCATACCTTCATTTCTCATTATAAGTTGGACTTGGCCTCTAGAGACCGAGCCAACTTTGGTTCCACTGTACTCAAGAGTCTGTTCCGATAGGCCACCCGGGACAAGGTGCTAGGGACGCGGTCCCATCCAGCAAGAATGAAGGCGAGATAGACAACTTATTTAGAAGTTATGTACCTACCATAACGTTCCATGTTAGTTGTCTTCTTCTCGCCTTCTTTCTTGCGTCCCACCCTCCTTCCCCCTAGCCAGGACAGACCTAGAGGAGTTTTTCTTTGTTCCTTTTATGGAATTTTCTTGGTGGCCTTAGCTTTCAAACGAGATCTGAGGAGTTACCGCCTAGCATTGTGGGATATAGGGGAGCCTCGAGCCAGTGGAACTAGCTCTCGAGCTTTTAGAGTGGCCGAGTCGGAGCCGAGGATCGGCTCCGAACCCATCCAGCAAGAAAGAAGGTGAGAAGAAGACAACTAAGAAAACAGAAAAACCACGGTGAAGGCAGCAATGGGAGACCAATTTGATGCAAGTGAAAAAATGCAAATAGAACAAATAGCGTAATGTAATTTATTTCTCCGCTTTCGTCAAAAGACTTCATCAGAATGGTAGGTACATAACTTCTAATTTTTCTTTCAGTGGGCCTAATTTTGTGGTTTTTCCATCTCCCTGGCTGACTGGTTGAGGAGGCACAATCCGATAACCTCATAAATGGTTACTGAACTTAACAGCTGATACAGTCCCCCCCCAGAAGCAGTTGCTTAACTTGTGACCTGTTTGCCTTAACTTCCAGTAGCAGACACAATAATTACTTTTCCCTAATATCTTGTGGGGACAGCCTCACTTCAGGGCACTTTGACATGTCATTTTCTACCACCCTTCATTCTCCTTGTGAAATGTCTTCTCAAGGCAAAATAGTAGAAAGCCAAAGTAATTATTGTGGTGATCTGGCTGGGGTAATGGTCTCTCACTAGCATGCAGATTTCATTTAGTACCAAACTTTTATCTGCATACCCACCTTTAGTGGCTGATACATTTGTCAGATGGGCTGTATCCACTCAGGCTAACAGTGTAGCTTCTCCACTTCCTTTGACCATGAGCACTGAAAACTTCTCAAAGTGACATCTATACTCATCAGCCCAAATACCATCGTCTACAGAAGACTTCCAAGGACACCTGGAGAAGAACTTGTTTTCATATGGTCCATGGGCTTTGTTTGCCATGGTGCTGACCTGCATATGCAGAATATTTGACATAGGCCTAAGCTACTCATTTGTCAAGGTGGAATTCAACAGCTGTCTGGTTTTATCGTGGAGCAGGAATTGCAAATTCTACCTGAAGCCTGCTAGGCCTTCGTAAGGAAAACTTTGTTGCTTTGGATGCATGTTTAATGTCAAACCTCACACCTTCGAGCTTTCATTATTCTCAGAGATAATACTGTTGTCATGAAAACTCTTAATTTACATCTGCCCAATGTATTTCAAAAGCTGCAAGCTTTGGTAGTCTTGTGTTTTTAGGCTTCCACAAATATTTAGTTTGTGTACCAGCCCTTTGTTTATACTGTGAGAAGCTGAGGAAGTCTTGGGGAAAAAAAACATTGCATCTGCCTGTTTTCTTTGGACAGTGGCCCTAACACAGGGATGCATTTCCTTAATTGCAGTGATAGTCATAGACAGCTGAAGGTTCTAATTTGGCAGAACATAATCTCTTTTAAAAGATTGGTCATTTCCAGCACAACTGCTGCAAGTTATAATGTTGCTAACATCTGTGAAGGTGGCTGACAGTGCATATTGTTTTTGTTATGAGAGAACCTTATCTGTCCCCCCTTGTGCACAGATGACTAGACCAGTCTCCACATCTGCAACTTTTTTTCCAGTATGCTTCCTAGGATGAATTTGTGCTGCAGTAACCTATCTCTTCCTGTAAAAATCTGCAGTGCTTTACAAAATGCATATGACTTCAAGCAATATGCTTTCCTTTATATCTACAGAGAGCAAGGGCATGTTCCCATAGGTAGCCTTCCTAAGGCTACGGACTCTGTCCAGTATGTCCTGCAGTCTCAGCTAATTGATACGAACTATGATTGTTCTTCATCTTAACACAGTTTTGGATATCTGCTGTGATCTTTGGCTGCTGGTCACCTTCTTTCCTTCGTACATCTTTGTGCTGTCTTACTTTGTTAAAGGATGATAGATTTAAGAGCATGTTTGGTATTATGGACAGAGTGAGGGATGAATAGCCAGAGAACATAGAGTGCCGTGTCTGTGCCTGCAAGGAATCAAACCTGGAGCCTGACTTGTATTTATAGTATTATAGTAAGTACAGGCAACTCATTTTTTCCTTGGATCTAATTTGCTGCAATAGCAGGAAAGGTTGATGGTGCTTTGATTTTTTGCTTTCAGGATGATGAGCTACATTTTTCATTGACTGGACTTCTGATTTGGGTCTAGTCAGAGGATTTAGTCTTCTGTTGCTCTGTATGTAGTTAAGTCTGTGTACCTCTGTGTAGGAGTTACAGCACTTCGTGGGCCACTAGGCCATTCTTTCTTTTTGTTTAGGCTAAGAATGCATGCTTGCCTTCATCCTTCTGCTAAAAATATCAGATACATCATTCATTATTGTCCTGTGTTCGTAATATGAATGAGGTTAAGGAGCTGGATGTCACCACTTGTGGGGTTGGGGTGTGAGGTCAAATCCTGCTGTGTGGGCATCTGTATGAAGTTGGGCAGTGAAGAGGAATATAACCCTTGCCTTCAGTTCTTTCTGGTCATTGAAAGTAAGTAGCTGTTGTACTTTGTCTGTTGTCTCATTTGCGTCTTTGGCTGATCTAATAGAATAAATACCTTTTTTGAGGCTTTTTTTCAATATTACCTGTATGTTTGGCTTGCTGGGTGGTGGTATACTGGTCCAACAGTCATATGCTAGCTGTTCTGGATATTTTTGGTGTCTGCTGATCACTTTGGAAGATAATGCAAGCAATTGTTCTTGCAGGAGACCAATCTTATCCAACTACTATTACTTAATGCAGCTTTTGTTTAGGAAAAGAAGACAGTGTTGAATTCTGATTATTTTAAGATGCTCAGGAAGTTTCACTAAGACAAGCCAGAAACGTTAGGGTTTTCTTGGTGCACTGTAAGCTTTTGGCCTTGACCCAGGGACCTCTGCTTGTACTTTGGTGGTAGAACCCTTTGTTAAATCTAGACTAATCCTTTTTTAATGCAGGCAAATGCTTATTGTCCTTTCCAGGAAAGAAAGCCAAGGAGTGTTCCAAGAAACACTGGAAAACATAGGAAAGCAGCAAAGAAAGCATTGAATTGGGACAGCTGGATGCTGCCTCAGTGATCTTGACAAAGATTCCACCCAATGTTCTTCGTGTTTCACTGTTGCAGTCATCACATTTGGGTTATCCATGCCAGGGTAGCCCTCAGTCGGCCCGAATACCAGAGGCTTAGTATTCCTGCATCGGTGTCTGTCACTCCAGGACTGACGTCAGGTCATCAGTGGTATAAAAACAGGCAGCCGACACCATTACATCAGTCTTTCTTGCCGAGGAGCCCGAAGCAGAAGCAGTTTGCACTAGTGCTGGTCAGCCGCTACCCGAGTTTTTCGTTTCCAAATTGAAGTTGAAGTCTTCTAAAGCTAAGTAACCCATTGGGGATCCTTTTTTCTTGCTCTAACCGATGTCGTAAAAAGTTAACAATTGTCTCTCCTGTGGAAAGCAAATACAATCTTGAGACTTTCATTCTTACTGCGTCACTTGTTGAGGCCCAGACCACGATGTCCTCCGCTGTTGTTTTTGTGCTTTGTTCAATGCCAGAACTATACATCGTTGGGCCCTTATTGTAGCTAGATATTTTCGCGCTCAGTCCTCTACTTCCGATATGGCTTCGGTAAGCCATCCGACAACTGATCTGAAAAAACATAAGGATAAAGACAGAGACAGACCGCACAGGTCCAAAACTGCCGAAGATGCTTCCGTTAAGCTAGTCGTCGGTTCTCCGGTCCTCTGTGAGGCACTTTCCCTTCTCAGTCTGTTAGTGAGAAGGGTATGGCATAACTTGGATTTTGCATAGACAGTTCAGGTACTATTTGTATAAAACTAAGGCCATTCGTAAATCTGACCAACGTTTTGTTTCCTTTCGTCTCAGGACATTGGGTTTGCCTGTTTCTAAGCAAACCATCTCCCTTTGGATATTTAAGACCATTTCTGTTTGTTCTTTTCATGGCAAATGTTTGTCTACTTCTGTTAGAGCCCATTCCACTAGGGCTGTTACCTCTTCTGGTGCTTTATTCAAGGGGTTGGACACCAATTCCATCCTTGAAGCTGTATCTTGATGTTCAGTGCCCAACTGCAACAGAGATATAGAATGACATAGTACAGTTGTGTAAAATCTTGCCATAACAGTAGATGTTCTTTGCTTCACTGTTTTCTGTATCAGTTCCCTCCCACCCCCTCTTTGTTCTGCTTTTTTGTCTTGGATTCCCTTCTGGCTGAGGTTCTGTCTTTTTTCTTCATTTTCCCATTCCTAAGTCAAAATATGATTAAAGCTCATGAAATGAGTATTGTTTCAGTCTTTGTCAGCCCGAAGTGCTCTCCCCAGTACCCACAGTGTGGCCAGTAAGGACTCCTTCTGCAGTTCGTACAGTTGCATGCATTGGTAACTTATCCAAATACGACTGTAGATTCTTTTTTATAAGACCTGTTGCTCCTACTACTGTTGGAGCTATCTGGGTATCTTTCTTCCACATTCCTGTAGTTTCTGCCTGCAAATTTTCATATTTTATGACTGTCTCTCTGTACACAAGACACTGTAGTCGATGGGTGTAGCGATTTCAGTGATCAGTGCTGCTTTTGTCTTTTCATGGACCACTATATTTTTTTCGTTTCTATCTTTTGAACTGTTTGTAATGGGTGATCCCATGTGATGTAGACTTCATTTTCTACAATGCTTTGTGGCTCATGTTTCCAGTGTTTTTCAGCTACTTCAGTACCATAATTGCAAAATCCCCAGTGCAACAGTCTTGCCACATTATTATGCCTTTCAGTATACAGTCCTTCTGCAATTAGTATGTCACAACGAGCAACAAGGTGTGCAACTGTTTCCAGTTCTGTTTTACAAGACCTACATTTGTCTATTTCTCTCGCATGTTAAATGGACTTTGTAAAGCAATGTGTACATAGTCCACTATCTTGGGCCGCCCAATATTAGCCTATCATTTTTTGGTTTTCTGTCTTCTTAACATTTCCTGTGTTCAGTCCTGATCAACATGAGGTTGTTCCAGGAGTTTTCAATACTTGCAACTATATTTATGCATTTTCCACATTTTTTTGCTTTCTCATCTGAACCTTCACCTTGTATTCTTGCTTTTATTTTTTGGCGCATTCATTTGCTGCCTGATTTTTATCTACTTCTGTTTTGAGTTTCCATTTCCTGCTTGACACCGATATGCTTCTGCTTGACTAAGAAGGCAAGTCATCTTAGATTTATTCTCCTAATGTTTCAAAACTTTTACTGTGTTTGGGTTTTGTGAGTTCAACAGATAATGTATGCAGTCCCATGATTGCAGATCTATGCATGTAATCAGTTTCAAGGAGGCCCATACCTCCTTCGGAATGGGGAACATATAATCTTGGTATGCACTGATTTTTAATAAATCATTTGAGCATGACTCATCCTTTTTGTTTTCCTGTCTAATGTATCCAACACCTTTTGGGGCCAGTCTGTCACTCTAAAACTGTAAGTTAGGACAGGATTGGTTTATAGCTTGGACTTTATTCCGAGATGTCACCACTGTTTTCAGGATTAATTTAAGTCGTCTAAAATATTCCTTATTAAGTTTTATTCACATTTGTTCATGTTTTATTGTTTCTTCAACAATTCCCAAATATTTATAAAGTCCCTCTTGCTCAAGTTCTTTTATATTACATTCTCTGAAGCAGAGACAACCAAGGGATTGGATGATGAAGCATTCCTCGGCGGCGTACTGGGCTCCGAAAGGGTCTCAGTAGAGGCCTGGAAAGGAAACAAGCCTTGCATCAGGGGCTGCGAATGCGCCTCACTAAATTCCTGAGAACTGATGACTTGCTTCTGGGAGGGGTTGTCTGAAGGCTTAAGTTTGTGTGGTCTGTCCCTTTCTTTATCTTTTCATTTTTTGGGAATATCCACAGATTGCTGACTGATGGATGCCATTTCATAAAGTGAGGAACTACTTCGGAAATGCCTGTCTACAAAATCAGCTCTACGGTCAATAGTCCTAGAACTGAAAAGTGCACAGAACCGACAACAGGGGACGTTGTGGTCTAGGCCTTGACAAGTAACGCACAAAATATGGAAGTCTCTGTGTGGTATTTGTTTTCCGCAGAAACAATTATTGACTTTTTTGGACATCTGTTAGTGCACGAAAAAGGTCCCCAGCGAGGTACTTAGCTTTAGTAATTTTCTGATTCAACTTCCACTCTGGCAATGACCAACTGGCACACACGCAAAAACTGCTTTTGCTTCGGGGTCCACGGCAAGAAAGACTGATGTAATGGCCTTGGCTGCTCTCCTTTATACCACTGATGACCTGACGTCAGTCCAGAGGTGACAGCAGCTGGCGCAGGGGAAAAACTTGACTCTGGTATTTGGGCTGACCGAGGGCTTACCCAACAGGGATAACCCACAAGTGATGACTGCAACAGTGAATACACTCTAACATCTACATTTATGGCAAGTGTACACAACTGTACTTTCTTTTATCTGTGTTACTGTATACAGTACTACTAGTAAAGTTGGTCTAGACTTCGATTTCCATTTTTTAGTAATTGCTTTTTTTTTGGCAGCCACCGTAATTAACCTCAGCAAGGCTTTACTATGTCTAGGCAATTCCAATTCTGTATCATAACTCAAAAAAATCATCTCCTAAGTCAATCCAATCTGCTCACCCAGCATCTCTGACAGAGCAGTATGCATGGAATCCCTAAAGTCTGCCAGCTCATTACACTCCCAAAAAATGTTCCCAACCACCCCTTTCTTGCCCATGACACTTCCAACACTTGTCATCCACCTGAGGAAAAATTCTTTGGAGTCTACTTGGGGTATAAAAATACCTATGTCAGCACTTCCAGGCAAAGATTATAAATCTTCTAGACCTTGTTGCATATTTGGGAGATATACATATATTTTCCCATTGTCTCTTTGTGAATTGCTTATCCAATCTCTTCCCAATCCTTTCTAAGCTCCTCTGATTGATTCTTATAATTATCATGCAGTATTTTATATGCTTTACTAATTATTCCTTTAACAGCAACTTCTGTTCTAGATTCTATTAAAAAAAACTACCAGTGCTGGTCTTTCATTCAAGAGCTCCCTACTTCTTTCTCTCTGCCTATACTCTGATATCAATCCTTGATAGGGAAGGCAATCTCTAACCTGCGGTCTAAAGAAATTCTTGGCCTCTTCCCATTCTATTACCTTTCCCTTTCTAGTTATTTGCTTCCAATACCTTTGTTTCTTTGCCACTTTTCTCCAGTAAATTCCAGCCACCTCTTGCCTATTTTCTGTATTAAAATACAAAGCAGCCAAATGATTCTGAAAACACATAAAAACAAAGAGCACCAGTGGTTCATTCAAAGGAGCTTTAGTTTCACCATTAAAAGGTATGGTACCTCAGCCTTTCACCTTCAAGGATACAAACGTGCACATGCTCTCAATGTATACTAGGTGAACCCTACCATAATTATAACGCCATTAAGTTCTTAAAGTGCACAGTGCATATTAAAGCAAATTGTTTTAATATAAAACATATCACAAACACTAATACATGAAATTACAACCATAACCACTAACAATTATTAAATGTTAATATACCTAATATAAACTAATCTAAACTTTAGTTTACTTTAAGTTAAATTTAAATTAACTTCCAAATTCAAACCTCTTGGAAAGCGTACCAAAATGCAAAATTACTTTGCTCTGCAATTCATTTAATTTTTGATTGATATCACCTCCCCTACACAAAATAGGTTGGGTTAAGATACTAAAAAAGAATGAACTGTATCACTACCACCATGCATATTATTAAAATGTTCCTGTACAGGACTCCTGAAATTTCTGTTCCAAATATCACCCAAGTGCTCCATAATCCTAACTTTGACAGCCCTCTTAGTTTGTCCTATGTACCATTTTGTATTACTGCAGCTACATCCCACTACATAAACCACCCCCACAAGATTTACAAGTGAACCTTCCTTTAGAAATAAATTTTCACCCATTTATAATACTGTACGATGTTCCTCAATTTTCCATACATTTTACAACCACCACAAACAAATGAACCAACTAATTCTGGGGGTACATTATACAACGGCATATTCAAAAGCTCTTTCAAATTGAAATATCTCCTATATGAAGATTTCACAACCCTAAGAAATGCCTCACATTTTCGTCCAAACGGACAGTATGCCAAAATTCCAAAATCAACTTTTTCACTATTCCAGAAATCTAAAAAGATTTTAGAGACAAAATACAACTCTCTACCAAATTGCATAAAATTAATTTAATTTTCAACACAGTTAGTTCTACCATTACCACCATGAACATTACTTCCATGTATGCTCCTTTCATTCTCAAAAATACACTGTAAGGCGATGTCCAAGACCTCTTCCTTATAACCCCTCTTTGATAATGTCCTCTCGACATCCGACAAAAATTCAACCTTATGGTGAACTAAAATGTATTGCTCGTAATACTTCAGAGGATGAGCATAAGGTAATGATTCCATAAGATGAAGGGGGATGCATATACTATCAGCATGCAAAACATTAACTGCAGTAAACTTCCTGAATGGTTTATATTGAATATTAAATGAACTATCAACGTAAAACCTCCACATCCAAAAACTGAATTGAGGAATTTCCTTCCACCATAGAAAACTTAAAAACCATGATCATTACCATTCAGTTCCACCAAAACTTTCCAAAATTTGAAGGGTGCCCCTTACAAATAAAAAAAACAAATCATCAATAAATTGTTTGTAAACTATTACGTGCTTTCTGTAAAATTCAGTACAATAAACTTTTTCACAGAAAAACCCATATAGATGATTGCATACGTTGGAGAATATAGGGCACCCATAGCCGTACCTCTCCTTTAGAGAAAATTTTCATTATTAAACCTGAAATAATTATGGGTCAAACAAAATTCAAGCAGCCTGACAACAAAGGCAGTATGAGGACCATCTCTCATTATATACTAAATAGCATCCAAACCCCATCTGAGCTGTATGTTAGTATATAATGAACTCACATCTACTAAGACCCAGTAATAATCCTTTTGCCATTTTATTGTGCTGACCACTTCACACAAACATTGAGTATTTGTAACATGGGCTGGAATTTTTACCAAAACTTCTTTAAACACAGAATCCAGAAAAATTCCAACGTTGTGCAAAAAAGAGTGGACCCCAGAAACAATCTGGCGGATTTGAAAGATCTTTATGCAACTTGGGAATAGCATAAAAGATTGGCTCACAGGGTTTAGATACATGTAACTTTTTAACATCTTCACTTGACAAAAAAAAAAAAATCTTTCACCCCTCTCCAGTAATTCAAAGAGTTCACCATTAAATTCACCAACTGGGTTTCGAGTTAATTTCATATAATCTTTCTTTACTATCAATAACTCCTTGACCATCAAATTATACTTGGTCTTGGGCATGATGACTCAATTTACCTTCCTTGTCAGCCTGCTTAAACACGCATTGTTCCAACATGCCCCTTAAATCATTCAGTGCTTTCCGTTCATATTTGGTTAAGTTATAATACTTTTGTAACTTTATAAAATTTGCATATTCAAATTCCACCCTCTTACACATCATTTGTTCAAACTGCAGCAGAAAATTTGTGCGGCACAGTTGCTAAATGAAGGTAATGGGGGAATAACAAATCTAGTATAACCTGTACTGAAACTTAATTATTTGCATCCAAATTCTCCTCATTAAATAAGTCATATTCATAAAAAAAAAATATTTAATAAACAGTAAACATCTTCCTCAGTGTCATCCCTTACATCAAAAATGACATCTTTTCTTTTTTTTTTTTTTTTTTGTCAAAATACACAATAAGATGCAATTTCCTGCAAAAACATTTCATCTCCATGAGTACTTCAGCCAACGTTGGAATTTTAGTAGGGACAAACTTAGTGCCCCTACTTAATAAACTATTGCTTGATTCCATAAGTACCATATCAGACAAATTTACTATTTTTAAATTGTCACAATTACTTAGATTCATATAAGTTCTGATTAGGAGAGCTAAAGTTCATACTTGGAAAAAAAAAAAACCCTTCCAACATATGTGCACCCTAAACAGACAGTTCGATAGGCTCAACCAACCAGCTACATCATCTAACCTTTGCCTAGATTCTTCCGGCCTTTTGCTTGGTTTCCTTGAGAAAAAACAACGTTCTCCTTTACTCCAGAATGGCACGAAGAGTCCAACATGTCCTCGCCCTTTATGTCCTCAAAAGAAATGCTTTTCTTGGAAAGTGTTTCAACAGAAGAATCTGATGAGTCTCTTTAATGGTCTCAGAATCCAACTTCCTGGTAATGGACTTGGAATGCCCCCGACATGGTGTATGTTGCCAGGAATAAAAGAATCCACTCTGAAAATCACCTGAATCTATAATGAGCAGTTTCTTTTTGCAACTAACAGTTTGTTTCATCTTTCTCTAATTTGAGTTTAATATCACTCATCTTGGCTGCAAAAACGGTTTTTGAAGACTCACTGATAAGTGTGTTGCAGCTCAATCTGACGCTGCAACTTATCATTGGCCCACATATTCCTTTTCACCAAAATGCGGATCCAACCTAAAGCAACCTTTTTCCACTCCTCTTATAAATCCTACTCATCTTCGGTAAAATCCCAAGCTGGAAGCTTGTCAGTTTCAAGCCCTTTAGGGTAATGCCCAAATCCAGATACTTTTCCAACAGTTTCTTATCTGTATCCCTGACCACAGCCATCCCCGTCGACAAAATCTCTTCTCCATTCTTGTGCTGGTTTGGTTCTTAGAATTCTCCCTGCTATTTTATGAATATAATACTCTGTATGATTCTGTTCTCCTTAAGAGTCTGCATCCAAAATCCCACTCTCTATTTCTTGAGTTTCTTCCCTGTATCAGCATAATTCCTTTCCACTTTGAATTGTAGTTTTTTGCTTGTGCTATGTACAAGAGCCTTAACTGTGTTGCTGTAAAATACCCAGTCAAATTGGGTAATCCTAGTCTGCCTTGTTCTATTGGAAGCATCAGCTTATCCCACGTGAACCTTGCTGTCTTCCCTTCCCAGATAAAATCCTTAAACTCTTTAATTGCTATCCACAGCTTCTCCTCTGGTTGATAAAAAAATAAATAAAAATATTCCTGACCTGTGTAAAAGACTAAAGGGACTAAAGACATTTTAATGGCTTGTATCTTAGTGTCCATATCCACATAACAAAACTTCCACTTTCTCAGTTTTTGAATTATCTTCTTTTTAGTCTCTTTCCACATAGCGTTAGGTGGCACAACAGAGTCATTTCTAATCCAGACTCCTAAGTACTTCATTTTAACATGTCCCCATAAATATGGATATTGTTGGACCAATTTGTGTGTGGGCACATAATTTACTGCTATTGCCTTTGTTTTAGCTTCATTGTACCCCAAGAAGATTTGAAATGGTCTTAAAATGTTCCACAACACTGTAATGTTCCTTTCTGGTTTCCTCATGTATAAAATATCATGTGCAAATAGAGCCAGCATTTCCTGACAACCATACCTATTATATCCTTGAATTTCTGAATCCCTTATTTTCTTTGCCAATGGTTCTCAATGTAATGCAAAGAACAAAGAACCTCACCCACCTTAATTTGTGCCTCAGATCCCTCGTATGTTCTTCTAATCAGCTTTATAATTGTATCAGGGAAAGCAAATGCATCCATTGCCCTGCTTATGAAGTCCCAGTGTACTCTTGTCAAATGATTTCTCTGCATCAAGATGCACTAATAAAAGTGTTTTCTTACATTCTGCTTCCCTCTGGATCTTCCGTGTTCTGTTAATATTGTCAGATGATTCCCTTCCCTCCACAAAACCATCCCTATCAATTTTGGTATCACTGTCGTCATTCTTGTAGCCATTATAGACATAAAAACTTTATAATCATGGTTTAGTATTGCAGTGGGCCTGTAAGAAGCTGGATACGATGGATCTTTACCTTTAGGTTTTACCGTTACCACTGCCTTCTTCCAGGATGCTGGCACTTCTCCTCTTAAGATGCTGTTAAAACCTTCCAGATCTTTGTCATTTTTTTCCCACCTATCTTCCACAGGAATACCATCTATTCCTGGGGACTTTCCTGTAGATTAATTATGCATAGCCATTTTTATCTCATCCCTTCCTATCTTAACTGTTAGTAATTGAGCCTCATCTACCACTAACCTGGGCATATTTAATTGTTTCGTAAACATTTCATTTGTACCTTTTCTTGATTTCCATATTTCTCTGCTTTATACAAACTTTCATAAAATTTCCGAAATATTTCTAATACCTCTACAGGGTCTCTTGTTATCTTCCTTTTTATAGGCTGCCTAAACTTGGTGACAGCCCTTTCCACTTTCTGTTGCCTAAGTTGTGCTAAACGTTTTTGTGCTCTAGAATTATTAAAGAACAGTTGCTTAACAACAATCTTTTTAAACTCATACATATTGTCAAAGTAATCCCTTATTTTCTGTTTAGCATTCTGCTGTCGCTCCTTTTCTTGTTCTGAGAGATTCCCCCTGTTTTGCAATATTTTAACATTTGTCAATCCCTCTAAATAATTCTTGTTGCTGTTTAGCCATATCTCCCTTTCTTTTATTTCCACCCTAGTTTTAAACCACACTTTATTTTATCCTACTTTCTAGCTATGTTTTCAGAAGAAAATTCTATCTTCTGTAGTAGCTCCTGAATTCATTCCAAAATCCATTCTTTGAATTCCTGCCTTTTCAACTGATAGGTGGGAAAGTGCCAGTGTCTCATTTTTATTTTATTACCTTGCATTTTTATTTTAGTTAATATTGGCGCATGTTCTGAAATAGTTATTGGATGCATTTCACGATCTTCAATTAAGTGCACATGTTCCTGTGAGATATAAAATCTATCTAATCTAGCCCAGTTTTGTGTCTCTGAGTAATATGTAAATTCAATCTGAAATCCTAGTACTGAATTTACATCTTCTATGCCAAACATTTTCATAAATTTCTTTGAAAATCTACCCTCCTTTGTTATATTTTCTCTTCTAGGCCTGCCAGCCACATCTTCACTGTTGCAAACTAAATTCCAATCTCCACTTATAAGTAATATTCCTTGCTGAAAGCTGATTATTTCTCCCGGAATTTTCTTAAGCTGCATTATAGCAGTTTTGGAGGGGGGATGTAAATGCATGCCAGTGTAACCCTCATCCCTAGCCAATAGCCCCTTAGGACTATGTATCTTCCGTTATTATCTTTTTATTCCCTCTTCTATCACTATTGCAATTAATACAAGTACTCCTGTTTTCCTTTTCCCAGATATTCTGCTGAATAACCATTCTGAAAACCTTTCTTTATCATATTCACATGTTAAGTTATTTCCAGGTGGGTCTCCTGTACCATAGCTATTTGCACTTTACATTTTTTAATGTAATTTACTACTCTTTCTTTTTTACGTTTCTGTAAAACCATTCAGATTGGAAAGATATTACAGAAAGCATCATTTTCTTGTATAGTTATTATTGCCATCTTTTATGTACAACTTTTTTTTTATGTCTAGTTCCAACTTTTATGTTACATGTCTACACTGTTCGGCAGGTTGGTCTTTTATACATTTGTTTTTTGTCATATCCACGTGTGCCTATTGTTTTTTTTTTTTTTTTTTTTTTTTTTGAAGCCCTCAAACAGAAAAACCTTTCCAAAAACCCTCTTGAAACCTATTAACTTAACAATAATGCACAACACTATGTACATCTGCAAATATTGAAGTTTTTGCTTCCTAATAAGAACATGTTCTAAATTAATAGCTACATGGACAGGCTAATGTTAACCAAAAAGAAAGGTTAGTCATGCTAAGACGCACACGGTTCAGCCTGTGCTACTAGTAAGTGCTAATTGATTTTGTATGTCTTTAATAGTTTTCCTAGTTGAAAAAACACTTAAATGCTTTCAGTAAGTACTTTCTCCAAGCCAGTTCTCTTTATCAAATTGTCTTCTAGTGACATGCAAACCAGACACAAGACTGCTAAGGGTATCTTGTTTACCAGAAAAAAAAAAGTACTCTTTCATTTACCTGCTTTGTAATAAACTTGTTACTGGATAATGCCTTGGATTTTAACCCAGTCACAAGCATGGGAAAAAGCACACAGATTTTTCTTTTGCCACACAAACTTAACCAGACCCTTCATGTCCCCATCTCCTCGCCTCCTCCTTTTTTTTTCATTGCAGTGCCTACATTTCTTAAAACTAAAAAAGAAAGGGAGAAGGGTGAAAAAGATGGAAAAAAATGCACCTGTTTATATTAATATCCCCATGCATTTTAAACTGAGACAACTTTTCTTCAAGTGTAATTGGTTTTGCATCATCTTTAAAGCTGATCATACCTGGGAAAACCCCTGAACATTATGTCTTAGCCAATTTCTCAGTTTTTTTTTTTCCCTCAGCCAATCCCCTTCCACCAGACTGTCTGCAGTTTCTCTTTCAGATTGTCTCCATGGAGACACGAAGACCAACTGCAGAAATGCTACTTCGTATACTTGCATGCAACTGCTGGAAAAAAAAGTCTGATATTATTCATTGTTTTCATTTACTTGCTCTCTCTCTTAAAACAAAGGTTCTTAATCAATCAGTCATTTCCCTATGCAAAAAGCACATTTAATTTAACTTTGTCATGCCTTTTTAAGCAGGCTCCCTTTGTTTTTTTTTTGTTTTTGATCATTGCATTGCCTATATTTTTCAAAACTGAACAAGAAGAAAAAGAGAAGAGGGGAGGGAAAAAACACCTGTTTATAATCCCAATTAAACTTAAAAATAGCATGCAAAAAAACATGCACCACCAATAGAATACTATTAAGAAAACCTACTTTGTTTACTTAACATTTAACATTCTCCCTTCTATTCCCCTCCCCAAAGCATTTTTCTGAACATTAATAACATGAAGTAGGGCATATACGAGTCCCCCACACATCAAACATATTTTGAAAAAGTCCAATATTTTCTTGTTCTGTCATATGTCACAAATATAATTTATTGCATTGTAATCTAACATTAAGAGACTGATTTTATTACTGATGTTATGTAGTCCAATCTCTCCTTCATTCTTATCTGTGGGTTCGGAGCCAAACCTCGGCTCCGACTCAGCCATACTCTAGCTCAAAGTCTTCATTTGTCTTGTGGCTAAGAGAGGTATCCCATCATGCAGCAGTTTTGTTCCCCAGACCTCATTTGCCGCTCAGTATGCTCAGAGGTAGTCTCGCTTTTGGCCGTGGCCAAGTATACGGTTTATAAACTTTTTATAAACTGTTGACTTGTTGCTCAAAAAAGCTAGCTCTGTGTGTGTTAGTGGTGTTTACTGCCTTTGTTTTGTTTCTCTTGCTGTTTTTTGTGGCCTTGTTGTTGGCCGTTTTGTATCCTGTTCGATGTCCTTCAAGAATGCAACTGCAGTCCTGACATATGGGTTGTCCTGCCTCAGGCAGCCCTTCGGTCGGCCGCATTCCAAAGTCTGGGTCCGGCGTCGGCTGATGTCGCCTCCTCCCCGACGTCAGAGCGGCTGGGGTATAAAGGCATCCGCCGACGCCATCTTCAGTCTTTCTTGCCGTGCGGTGCCCGAAGCAGAAGCAGTTTGCAAGTGCCGGTCGGTCAGCTCCTGTGTTTTCAGTTACCGAAGTCATCTAAAAAGCTAAGTACCCCATTGGGGAACATTTTTTCTTGCCTCAGCCGATGTCAGAACAAATTGAGAAAGTTAATAATTGTTTGTCTTGTGGTAAACAAATACCTCATAAGGACTTCCATTCTTACTGCCTCCCTTGCCTGGGCCCAGACCACGACGTCTCGGCCTGTGCTTGCTTTAATAAGCGCACTCTCAGGCGCCGGGCAGAATTTGCCGAAAACTTTTTTGGCGAATCCTACGCTTACATCATGCCGTCGGAACAACCGACAGCACAATCTACCAAGAAACGTAAGGACCGGGACCGACAACCTCGGCCCGCGTCTTCCACCGATACTACTCCTAAGCCCTCCGCGAGTGCTTTGGTCCCTTCGGAAGCGATTATTCAACTGCTCCAGGCCGACGACACCACATTAACACGCTCTTCGGTCTCGGAGCCTACACCGGTGCCGGTTGTTGATTTTCCTCCAGAAACCGAAGTTCTCGATCTACCTGACACCATTCCTGTGGACAAGGTTACCCTTGCACGTGGGGCAGCTAGGCCTCCTGTATCTATGTCCATGAAGGCCTTTGCACGTGCTAAGGCCGCCAGCCAGGCCAAGGCCCATCCTAAGCCTACCTCACAGGCTCCTTCTTCTGATAGACAGATCATGTCTCTTGCTGCAGATCCAATCTCTCTTATCAGGGGGTCTCAGCCCCATCCAGACAGAGGTTCTCAGCCACCTGCAGAAAAAAGGCCTAGAACTGAGCAGGCAGACAACCTCTCTTCGGATGAAGCCTCTGGGGATTCAGAGCATTCAGATACCCAAGAAGAATCCTTCCAAGCCTATGAGGACTCGGCTGCTGAGGAATCAATTCCCTCTGCCTCTCCTCCGGAGGATTTTTCTTTCGGTGAGGTCCTCCACTCCATGAGGGAACATTTTAAGTGGCAGGGTCAAGAATTCTCTGATTCTAGAAAAAGGCTCTGTACCTTCCTCAAGTTACCCCAACACAGACCTTTGGCTATCCCTCCAGTTTTGGATGTCCTGGATGATGTATTCTCAGACTCCAGTGCTTCCCCTGATTCTCTCCCTCCTGCTCCTGTCATGCCAGACAGATATTACAGGGTCCCTGACACTCGCAAGCATTTCTTTAAGGCCCAATCTGTGGAACTAGAAACTATTTTACAGGGCCCCAAAGGAGTGGCTTCTTCCTCTGCTAAAAATCCACTACCAGCTAACAGGGAAGCAAGGTCCCTGGAGAGATGGGGTAAAAAAGTTTATACCTCTACCACCCTTGCCATGAGGTCACTTAACTGCCTTTTTCATATGTTTAAGTACCAGGATTATTTACTGGATGATTTGCAGAAAAAGCTAGCCTCTCCTGAGCCTATAGATAGAAAGGCATTGCAGGATTTGGTTCATAATTCTCAGCAGGTTAGTAACCATTTTCTTCAGTGCGGTTATGATGCATTGGAGGCTTCATGTAGGGCAGCTATGACTGGGGCTGTTATCCGTAGACATGCTTGGTTGAAAGAGCAGCCACTGCCGGATCATGTTAAAGTAAAACTCCTGGACGGCACCTCTGGATAAACAGAAGCTTTTTGGTGCTAATGCTCAGGATGTGTTGAAGTCTATTGAGGAGAAGGCAAAATCAGTACAGACAGTAAAAGATTTCCTCCAGGTTCAGCCACCCAGATTCAGCAGGAATTGGCCTTCAAAGAATTGGTCCTTTCCAGACTCAGACAAGTTTCAAAGGGGAAAGAACAGGCATGCACGAGGTAGAGGGCAATACCGAGGCTCCTACAGGGGGCCGCCAGTGGCAACCTCAAAATCAAAGAAGTGGCACAGGTACTTCACCTGCACCACAGGGACAATCACAATGACTTATCTGTCACTCCGCCTACCAAGGCTCAAAGAGAAGCACCTTTAGGCGGAAAATTATCTCTATTCTCAAGAAACTGGCACATTATAACAACAAAGGACAATTGGATTCTGGACATAATAGACAGAGGTTACAGGTTCCACTTCCATACGTTACCAACAGGACAAGGCATGCCAAACCTGCCACAAAATCAAAGGGCAGAGGCACTCAGAGAAGTCTCAAAGCTGTTACAAATAAAAGCAATAGAGAAGGTTCCTCCTCAGGAACAAGGCCAGGGATTTTACTCAAGACTGTTCCTTGTTCCAAGAAAAGAAAAGCAATGGAGGCCTATTTTGGACTTGTCCGTTCTAAATACTTTTCTCATGGTGCCAAAATTCAAGATGCTGACGTTACAGCAACTTCTTCCCATGCTGGGCAAGGGGTTTTGGCTGGTTACTCTGGACCTCAAGGAGGCATACCTGCATGTCCCTATCAGACACAGTTGCAGAAGATACCTCAGATTTCTTGCAGCAACAGAGCACCATCAATTCTCAGCATTGCCGTTTGGCTTATCTACTGCGCCCAGAGTATTCACGAAATGCCTGGCATCAGTAGTGGCACATTGCAGACTCCAGGGGATTCAAATATACCCTTACCTGGACGACTGCCTCATACAAGCAGACAGCAAACAAACCTTGATAAAACACTTGGATTATGTCATTCAATTGCCGCAGGCTTTGGGATACATTCAAAAATCAAGATTACTGCCATCCCAAGAGATTATTTTTCTAGGAGCAAAGCTGAACACACAGCTACAAATGGCCTTCCTCACAGAGGAGAAACAAGAGCATTTAACAGATTACTTCAAAAGCCTAGCAAAACTAACCCACCTGACCGCAAGGAAAACCCTGCAGGCCCTGGGGTTCATGGCATCTTGCATTCTTCTAATCCCTCTGGCAAGATTACACATGAGAAAACTGCAATGGTACCTAAAAAGCTTGTGGTCCCAACACAGCCACAACCTGGAAGACATAATACCACTCATACCATGCCTGCAAAGGGAATTTTTGTGGTGGGCTCAAGCAAGTCACTTAAACGAAGGCATGCTTTTCAACAAACCTCCAACAAGTCAAACTATTACAACAGACGCCTCAGACCATGGATGGGGGGCGCACATGGACGGCATATGCATTCAAGGGCAATGGACTCCCATGGAAATGCATCAGCACATAAATCAAAAAGAAATGTTGGCAGTGATACATGCAATAGAAGCCTTTGGAAAATCTCTTCAGCAAGCTCATCTGCTAATAAGGATAAACAACACCACTGTCATGTGGTACATAAACAAACAAGGGGGCACTCATTCCTATCCCCTCTGCAGACTAACAATGACTCTTTGGGAAAAGTCCCTGAAACTGAACATCTACTTGCAATCCCAGTTTGTTCTGGGCAAGGACAATGTTCTGGCAGACAGGTTGAGCAGAAATTTCTTGGATCCACATGAATGGATGCTACACCCACGCATATTCTCACAAATAACAACTGCATGGGGAAGGCCAGACATAGACCTCTTTGCATCTCATCTCAATCATCATCTGGAAAGGTTTTGCACAAGGATACACCATCCTCTAGCCTGGAGAACGGATGCTCTTTCCTTCAGTTGGAATGCCCTAACAATTTATGCATTCCCTCCTCTACCTTTACTCACCAAGGTGTTACTGAAGATCAAGGCAGAACAACCAAGAGGAATCTTGATAGCTCCAGACTGGCCAAGGCAACACTGGTATCCACTGCTACTGAGCATAACTCACACCAAACCGTGGCCCTTGCCTCAATGGCCCTCAGCTCCTGACTCAACACAATTACAAGACTGTTCATCAGAACCTGCAAACCTTAAAGCTGGCAGCTTGGAGAGTTCCATGACTGGGACCCATGACTCCCTCTCCAAAACAGTTCAGGAAATTTTGCTGGAGGCACGCAGACCTTCCACCAGAAAAACCTATTCGGCCAAATGGAAGAGATTCATCATCTGGAATGTCAACAAGGGCCAGGATGCATCACTGATGAACATACCTCAGATATTAGAATACTTGGCAGAAATGTTTCACAGTGGCCTCTCATACTCTTCCATCAAAATCCACGCTTCAGCTATCTCAGCACATTACAACTGTGATCCACCTGTGTTTTCGCATCCCTTGCTAAGACAGTTTCTAAGGGGAATAAAGAATATCAAACCTCCAAGGAAACAACCAATTTCTGCATGGGACCTCAATTACGTCTTGGAAAAATTAACTCTTCCTCCCTTTGAACCAGCAGCATCTTCAGAAATGCAATTTCTCTCTTGGACAACTGTTTTCCTGTTGGCATTCACCTCAGCAAGAAGAGTCTCGGAGATACAGGCCCTCATGGCAGTTCCTCCTTTTCTCATCTTTCATCAGGACAGAGTTTCCCTTAGGACCAGTCCTTCCTTCATGCCTAAGGTGATATTCAGAGTGTCTCTAAACCAAGCAATTCACCTGCCTACTTTCTTTCCTAACCTTCAAAACAAAGGGGAAAAGCTGTTGCATACTTTAGACATTCACAGACAACTACGCTACTACTTGGACAGAACAAAGTCTACCAGGAAGTCTGACCAACTGTTTGTAGCCTATGCTGCTGGGGCACAAGGAAAGGCAGTCACCAAACAAACCATCTCAAAATGGATTGGACACTGCATCAGATTGTGTTACTCCTTCCATGGAAAGAGTGTGCCAGCTAATATTAGACCACACTCCACCAGAGCTATGGCCACATCTACAGCCTTTCTAAGAGGAATGGCTACAAAAGATATTCTAGAGGCTACTACATGGAGCTCCGTGCATACATTTACCAAACACTACAACCTGCCATTATACTCCAGATCCCGAGCAGGCTTTGCTTCGGCAGTCCTGCAGGGCCTTCTAGCTACACCATCCCTTGCTTAGTCCTACCACCCCCAGCTTGGCTATGGTATTCAACCCATATGTCAGGACTGCAGTTGCATTCTTGAAGGACATAGTACAGTTTTGTACCTACCATAAATGTAGATGTCCGATAGATATGCAACTGCAGTCAGGTTTTCCCTCCCTCCTACCCCTCTTTTTTTTCCCTTGGGTCCATTCCCCCCTTTCCTATAAGCTGGGGATATCTGTTATGGTGCATCTGTTTATTACTGTTGTGCATGTCTGGATTTTTTGTTTATCCATTCACAAAATTTAGCCTTCCTTGGAGGGCACCTGGCATCTGGGGCAAGAAACACTGAAGAAGATGGCGTCAGCTGATGCCTTTATACCCCAGCCGCTCTGACGTCGGGGAGGAGGCGACATCAGCCGACGCCGGACCCAGACTTTGGAATCCGGCCGACCGAAGGGCTGCCTGAGGCAGGACAACCCATATGTCAGGACTGCAGTTGCATATCTATCGGACATCTACATTTATGGTAGGTACAAAACTGTACTTTTCCTTTCCCCACGGGCTAGGCCTGTTTAAGTTAGAGGACCTAGTCCTCCCTGTTGTTTCTGTGTGGTCTTTGGTTTGGTGCTCCATTCTTTGTGTTTAGTAGTGTTGTATCCGGCTAGTGGTGCTATCCTGCCTTGGTTTCCCTGGGCTAGGACCATTTAAGTTAGAGGATCTAGTCCTTCCTGTTTTTCCCGCCTGTTTCTAGGCCGTTTTAGTTAGCGGCTCTGTTTCTCGTGCAGGGATAGTTGGGTCTAGTGTGTTTACATATTACTTTATTCATTTCAGCATGTCCAAGGATTCTAAGGAACACAGGCCTTCGTGCTTTAAAAAGTGTGTTGAATGCAGCAATAAAATGTCTGACTGATGGGCACTCTGTGTGCGTGTACTGCTTGGGGGCTCTTCACCTCCAAGAGTCCTGCTTGTTTTGTCATTCCTTCAGTCCCCATGTGCTACAGGAGAGGAAGAACAAGCTAATTTTATAAGGACTGCTTAAACACTCCTTCAAGGAAGACTTGGCTAAGTCTTCCAGTGCATTATCCTCTCCAGCTAAAAAGGACTTCTAAGACGTGCGCTCCAGCTCAGTCTGTTTCTTCGGAGCTGCTGGAGAAAGTTGCTAGAACAGCTTCTCCTTCTTCGGTTCCATTGCCCTTGGTGCCGACAGAAGGTAGTGTCTTGACTAAGTGCATATCAGCTCCCAGCCTTTTGGAACCGGTTACAGATATTTTGGTTCGGAGCCGGACTCCAGTTGTTCAACCGGTTTCTCCTTCATGCAAGTCCCCTTCTGTAGAGAGATCCAGATCTCCAACATTATCCTCCAGGTCTTCCAGGACCCTTTCCGATGAGGATGTTGATAGGGTGGTGAAGAAACTGCTTCGGTCATCGGTGTTGGCCAAATTTATTTTGGCTCGGACCCAGTCTGCTCCAGAGCCTGTGGCTTCTTGTTGTTCCTCCTCCGAGTTTTTCTTGGCCTTCGGAGCCAGAGTTGTCGGTTCCGTCGGGTGCTATTAGGTCGGTTCCAGTAGCCTCGCCTGGCCTCCCTGTTCCAATTTCCGCTCTGACCCCGTTGGCTCCGTCCACGGGGTCGAGGGTCCACGGTTCTCCGGTTGGACCTGAGGGGGATGGATTGGTTCGATCTTCATCTGTTCCGAGCCTTCCTCTTGGTGTTTCGGCTCGAGTGAGCTTAGATCCGACGTCTGCTTCGGACCTCATCTTCTCGGCGCTGAGGGCTACTACTGTTTCCTCTACAGTTAGTTGGCCTTCGGAGCCAGGGGGATCAGCCTTTGATGTTATGAGGAGCGTGCTGGCCAGATCGTCAGCTGCATCCTATGGCACCGATACTCTGCCCCCTCCAGCACCATTGTCAGTTTCGTATCATGCTCTATCCATGGGCAGCAGAGACCCTAAGCCTCAGGATACCTCCATGAGTGGTCCCCAACTTTCTGACGTCTCCCCAGAGTTTTTGCCTGAGGAGCCTGCCAGAAGGAGATTGTGTAAGAGGAAACACCTTGACTCCCCGGATGAGTCTCTCATGTCGGACACAGACCTCTGAGTCAGAGGGGTCCCTCAAGGCGTCTTCTGAAGATATCTCTTTTTCAGATATCCTGGAGATCTTGAAGCAGAGAGGTGGCTGGCCCTCCAAATCCCCTTCTGATGAGGAGTGTGTGTTCCTGAAGGCTTTCGGGTCTCAACCCTCTGCCTCTTGGGTTTTCCCCCCATTTGATGAGCTACTAGATCTCATTTGTTGAAAGGTGTGGGAAACTCCTCTGACACTGTGGAACCGGTCCATATGAGACCCAATAAGTTTTTGTCTGCCCCCTCTGACAAGGAATATCTAACTAAAGACGTCCCAGTAGATGCCATGGTGATGGCAGCGGCCCCCAAGAAGGAACTTGCTGAAACTTCGTCTACTGTCCATCTGCCTAACAAGGAGTCCCAGGCTATGGACAGGTATGGGAAGCATGTGTTTACCTCAGCAGCCTGTACACTGCGGTCGCTGAACTACTTGATGCATTTTACAAGGCTCCAGAGAGATCTCCCAGAAGAGCTAGGAGATTCTCTACAGGGTAACATTTCTGATGCCATGGCACAGAAGGTCAATGCACAGCTGTCTACCCTAAATTCCCTTACCAACTCCTCCATGAGGCTGATCTCATACGCAGCTGATGGAGCGAGTAGGGCAGCAGGTTCCGGAGTCTCTCTTAGGAGACGCTCCTGGATGCGCCTGTGCAATTTCGCAGAGGCCTTCAAGTCTACGTTCACCATCGCCCACTTTGATAGTTCATCGTTGTTTGGAACCAAGGTGAAGGACACTCTCACTAGGTCCGAACAGGAAGGAAAAGCCCTGTCTGCCATGGGTGTCTGTTTTTCCATGACTTCTATACCTTACCCCAAGGGCCATAAGGGTGGGGAAATGTGGTTCAGAAAGTCACAGAGGTTTTTTTCAGGGTGCACAAATTGATTCCCCCTCCGAAGGCAGGGGAGAGGGTGGAAATTCAGGTAGATACCGCCCTAGAGGCAGAGGAGGCCTGCGTAACCAGGGGGACCGTGATTCCTTTTGTGGTTCTCCCTACCAGTGCTCCTGAAGGGAGGCCTGACTCTGCGTCTCTGGAGCCGGTTGGAGGTCGCATTTCTTTATACCCAAAAGCCTGGCAAGACGTCACCCAAGATGAGTGGGATAATTTCTAGAGGTTATCATATTCCCTTCTCTTCTCCTCCCCAGCCAACCAAGAGAATCTCAGACGTTCCACCCATTCACAGGGATTCAGCAACTTTAGAAATAAAAAAGTTTCTTTCAAAGGGAGCCATCTAGCCTGTCCCTGCAGACCAAGTAGGATTAGGGACTTACTCCAGATTCTTTTTGGTGCCGAAAAGAACAGGGGACCCGAGACCCATCTTTGATCTCAGCCGATTGAGCCTTCATGTACAAAAGTCCAAGTTACGCATGGTCACCTTACAGTCAATACTCCCTCTGTTAGGGAAAGATGTGTGGATGTGCTCCATCGACCTCAAAGATGCTTACTACCATATCAAGATGGACAGGGCATCGAGAAGTCATCTACGCTTCCGGCTGGGAGCCAGTCATTTTCAGTTTCACGCTGTGCTCTTTGGTCTCACCACAGCCCCCAGGGTGTTCACCAAATGCATGGCAGTGGTAACGGCTTCACTTGAGACGTCAGGGAATCCAAGTGTTTCCATAACTGGATGACTGTCTCCTTTCTGCCACCACCAGGCATCTACTGTTACAGACCAGGGACGCCACCATTACACTGTGCCAAAGGTTAGGGATTACTCTAAATTGGGAAAAATCTGCCTTGTTGCCCTCACAGCATGTCACTTTTATCGGCGCCGAGCTAGATACGGTGCTCATGAGGGTCTTCTTACCAGAAGAGAGAATTCAGGCTTTACAACAGCAGGTCTATGCCTTACTATCATTGAGGAAGGTCAAGGCAAAAGTGGTCCTCAAGTTATAAGGGACCATGGCTGCCACGATCATGCTAGTTCCCTTTCCAGACTACACATGATGGTTCTTCAGTGGCTGCTTTTTGCCCAATGGTCATTACAGCATCTTCCACTCTCCCATTCTATTCTGATTACGGACATGTGCAAACAGGATCTACGCTGGTAGCTTCAGGTCAGCAGTCTCAACGTGGGCAAGCCTTTTGTCCCATCTTCTCCACTTGCCACAGTGACCACAGATGCCTCCCAGATCGGGTGGGTGGGCATTATCTTGGCAGGACTGTCCAAGGCACGTGGCAGGATCACGAGACCCATTTGCATATCAGTGTCTTGGAGATGAGAGCAGTGCTATTAGCATTGCAAGCACTTCAGAGCTTTCTCCCTCTAGGGACAATTGCAATCCACTCAGACAACATGTCAGTGGTATGGTACCTGAACAAACCGGGAGGAACCAAATCGTACCCCCTTTGCAGAGAGGCACTTCGAGTTTGGCAGTGGGCGGTGTCTTCCCAACGCTTTCTAGTTGCAACGCATATACCGGGAAAGTCCAACGTGATTGCAGACAGGCTGAGCAGAGCTATCCTAGTGCCTCTCGAGTGGTCCCTGAACAATTATGTTGTGGAAGAGATATTCCACAGATGGGGTCAGCCTTGCTGCGATCTGTTTGCCAGCCCTTTCAATACCAAAGGCAGCAGGTACTTTACCCTGGTCTCCCCGGAGGGGGAGACGCCCAGGGATGCTCTAGCTCATGTCACCCAGGGATGCTCTGGCTCACAATTGGCCCTCCGGTCTTCTCTATGCCTTACCACCGTTACCTCTGATATCAAAGGTCATTCAAAAAGCAGTATTTGGGAAGCAAAATGATCCTCAGTGCCCCACACTGGCCTCGTCAGATTGGGTTTCCCTTCCTTCAACCCCATCTAATGGACAAGCCCTGGATTCTGGACCCAGCTCCAGATCTGCTGACTTGTATGTCAGGACAGTTCCATCCCTTCATCCAGACCCTCAAGTTGACAGCTTGGCTGCTCCAGTTCTGTTCTTAGTCATGCTTCATGATTTTTCCCCGGAAGTGGTCCATATTCTGTCATCTTCCCACAAGCCTTCTACCAGGAAGATTTATTCCAGTAAGTGGAAGAGATTTTCTGTTTGGGCCTGTGAGAGATTTATTGATCCTTATACAGCGCCTATTCCAGCAATATTGGAATTTCTTTCTCAACTCTTCAGTCAGGTTTCAGCTGCAGCAACCGTTAAGTGCAATAGGCAGCGATTTCTACCTTTCATGTTGCTAATGAGCCCGACCTTATGGCTCCTAGGCTTTGTAGGGCTTTTCTGAGAGGGACATTGTTACTCCGACCTCCAATCTTTGATCCAGTGTTGCCATGGGACCTCAATTTTGTACTACAAGAAGCTCACCTCAACTACCTTTGAGCCTGCAGCTACGTGTAACATTAAATTCTTGTCATGGAAGACAGTATTCTGGGAAGCCATATCTTCAGCTAGGCGAGTCTCTGAACTCCAAGCATTATCGATTAAGCCACCTTATTTGGTGTTTCACAAATATAGGGTCGCCTTAAGAACCATCTCGCCTTACATTCTTACTAACCCTCCTTCCTTCCCCCTCCTGGAGGTATAGTCTGGGTGTCAGTAATCCTTTCTGTTGGGGTTGTTGTTCTCAGTGTGTACATGTGTGAGCTTGCAGCAAACAAGATCTGGGGAATAGACCTGTTGCATGATGGGATACCTCTTAGCCACTAGCCAATTGAAGACTTCGAGCTGGAGTATGGCCGAGTCGGAGCCGAGGTACGGCTCCAAACCCACGGGAAAGAATATAAGGTGAGATGGACTACATACATCGAACGTTATGGTGAGTACATAACTTCGTGTTCTCCATCACCCATATCCCATCTCTGCCTCATTTACAATGTACTGTCAATTCATCTAGTCAACTCTTGTGCTCCTTTTCTTCTCTCCAACGGTTTCCATTTAAATACTAGAAAAGGATTCACAGGTACAGTATCTCTGTGGTTTTTGTTACCAGAAGAGCAAGAAGCAGAATCTCCTGTTTCACAGCTCAGTTTTTGTCAGACAAACTTTTGTATTTCCTGCTTGGCATGCATTTCATCAAAAAATGAATTTTGTCCCTCCAGGTAAGAATTCCTTGAAGACAGCTGAATATAGCAGCTTGAATCTCACACCTGCGTTCTGGCATTTTCTGAATAGTGGAATGAATTCACTTCTCTCTTGCCTGATGTACAATGAGTAATCATTTTTCACAAGCACATTGCTCTGTCTCTCACTTTTAATATTTTGTCCTCCTACAGTTTTATTTTTGGAATCAACTCATTCTGCTGGTAGGATTGCATCCTTCCTATTATAGGTCTAGGTTGCTTTCTTATGGCTAGGTTTGGAGCATACACATGATGTGCCCGTTCACCTAACAGTTCCTGTTGTGGAATACCATTCCATTTGCTTATTGTGTTTTCATAAAATTAATGCAGTCTGTTCCTTCCAGCTTCTCAGGTATAGCTGAAAATCTCATGCTTTCCCTACATGCTCTGTTCTCTAATTTTATTATTTTTTGAAACATCTTTTCCTGGGCAGTCTCATATTCTGCCAGACTTTTCTTCATTTCGTCCTCTGATTTTTGCAGCTTTATTATCTCATCTGAATGATCCGCGGTGGTGGTGCTGCGGTAGCGTTGTTGCCTCACACCGGTTCGACTCTCAGCTAGACCGTCTTCTGTGTGGAGACATGCGTGAATGGGCGTACCTTCGTTGAAGGTTGTGCGTTAGGGCTGGCAACTCAGCACGTAAAAATCAACTGTCAATCATTAGCTGACCGGAGTTCCGCTGTGGCGACTCCTAACCGGGAAAAGCCGAAAGACACAACATCATTATCTCATCTGAATCTGTTCAAAGCTTCTTCCATTTGTTCCAACCTTTTGCTGTTTGTGTTGATGTACTGTACCAGTGGCTTGTTTATTTTAACCAGGTCTGTGTGCAATTGTTTTATATCTTCCTGTAGGTTATTGGAAGTCATGTCAGAAGGTTACATTACTTTTTGCTGAACGGCTACAGAACTCTCCTCTGGCAGTGTTTCTTCCTCACTTTTTGTAGCTGATTTTTTTTCCAGGTCTTCTGTGTTTCTTTATTCCTGACATCCAGGCAATGTACTTAATAGTCAGTTACTGAAATTTACCCATAAACAGTCTACTGGCCTTCTCTGCTGAGTTTTTGTTTTCACACTGGGAGAGCTAGAAACAAGCTGTGCACAGTGTGCAGCCATCTTGGAAGTCCCCCTTTATATCACATTCTTGTTCCAGACTGATGTTTTCTTGGTGCTGCAGCTTTCCTGCTTTTAAGATTGATTTTGCATGATTATCAAGGCCAAATGACATTCTTAGATCATATGAAAAAGTCATGATTGCTTGCAGTTGTGCTTTTCAGTTCCTCATCTGATGAGCTGTACAGTTTTAAATCACTGAAAAAGAGAAGATGAGAAATCTTTACACTTTGCTGCTTTCTGGGAGCCAAATTATAGCCATGACCTAATCTGTTAAGCAGAAAACTTAATGGGTTAACAGCAAGGCAAAAGAGCACCGGTGACAGAGTCACCCTTGAATATATCCCCATTTGGATTTTTTATCCCTGGAATAATAATTTGTCCTTTATCATGGCTTAACTGCAGAGCGGTTTGACACTGTTTCATGGTTGCTGTGATGTAGTTTATCAGTGTAGGGTGTATCTTGTACATTTTTAAGCACTCTTTTATGCATGAATGTGGGGTACTGTCATACGCTTTTTTTGTAGTCTGTCCATGCCATACTTAAATTAGTCCCTTTTTTACAGTTCTCTAGTATGACTTTATTTTAACAGCTAATGATCCTTTGTTACTTTTATTACCCTTTTGCTCTATTGCCATAATTGAGTTTTCTTCTAAACGAGTATAAACTCTGTCTGCATCAATTCCAGTATAGTTTATATGTCTTCAGAAGGTAGTTTTTGGCCTATAGTTTTTAGAGGAACTTTCAGGTTGACTCTTAAGTAAGAGCATCGTTTTTCCTATTGCCAGGCTGGTGTCTGTTTGGGGTACTTGTGTGTGTGTGTGTGTGTGTATATATATATATATATATATATATATATATATATATATATATATATATATATATATATATATATATATATATATATGTATATCTTATTCATGGCTAAATCTTCGTGCAAAAATGTTAATACTGTTAGCCAGAAGTTCGGTACTGCATCTGGGCCTGTGATTTTTCCAGTTAGAGGCTTTTCTTAACTTTGTTTCAGTCTCTCTGGCTGTTACTCCATCCCATTTCTTATCCTGTACATTTGAACTTATTCTTTCTTTTGCTACTTCTGTCCGTTTAGCATCTTTATGTTCCACAGGATCTTTATAAATACTTCTCCAAACTGTATTTATTTCTTCTTTTTTGGTGATCTTTCAATTCCTTTTATCTTGTTTCCCAATTCTCTCCAAGTCTTTTTTGGGTCATCAGTAAATTGTTTATTTTATCACTGTGGTGGTGGTGCTGCAGTAGCGTTGTCGTCTCGCAGTAAGACGTTGTCCTGTTCGATTCTCAACTAGAGCGTCTTGTGTGTGGAGACATGCGTGAATGGGCATACCTTCATTGAAGGTTGTGCGTCAGAGCTGGCAACTCTGCACGTAAAAATCTACTGCCAATCATTAGCGGACCGGAGTTCCGCTGTGGTGACCCCTAACCAGGAAAAGCCGAAAGACGCAACAACAAGTAAATAGTTTGTTTTGTACTTTTTATTTATATTTGTTTGTGTATCTTCAAAGTTTTCTATCTGTGCTGATATTTTTATTTTATCTGTATTTATTTAACATTTTATCGGGAAAGTCTGACTTGGAATGGAGGCAATTTTCAGTGGAGGCCTGGGGAGATATGCTCCAGACGCATATCTTTGAATTGTGGGAGGAAACCGGAGCATCCAGAGGAAACCCACATGAATGCAGAGAGGACATGCAGTCTCTGCACAGAAGGTACCCCAGCTGAGAATCGAACCAGAGAACCTCTTGCTATGAGGCGACAACGCTACCACTGCACCATCCATTTTTAGTTTATTGTTTGTGATAGTGCAGGATAAATCCTGATCCGTTATAATACTGGGCATTGTTTTTATCACGTCCGTCTTTGAGTTTTTTTTTTTGTTGATCTCTTCCCTCTTCTATACTCTAACAGTGGCACTTCTTGTCTTAAGTGCTATATTTTTCTCTATGTGATGCTTCCACGATGGCATTTTATTTCTCCCTGTCCTTTCTCTAACTAGCCTGTGTTCTTGAGGTAGGACTTTATTTGTTATTAATTTGGCTGCACAGTAATGTATCCTGTTTACTTTTGTTATATTGCATGAATCTCTGTGGATAGTCCTAATTACTGTGTTCATTTGTTTTATCAAACTTCCACCTTTTTGGGTTTTATTGACCTTCTGCAGTCCTCCTTTCATTGATCTTAATATGTTTATCCATCTCTATTAAATCAAGTAACTCATCTTAGATCATTTTCTTCTAAACTGAGGGCACATTCTTTGTTCACAATTTCCTGTGGGCATTCTGAAGAAAGTTCCCAAGCTTCTTCCTGTGCCACATTCTCTTCAGTTTTACCATGTGTCATCCGTTGCTCTCCGTATGTGAACTCACTGGCCTATCACACCATGACATTAACTGTGTCAGAGTTGCCATAGTTTTCTGTTCTTTCCCTTGCTGTATAGCTCCAACTGAACTTTTGTACTGGTTTCCTGTAGGAGGTTCCAAAGTATCTTCATATGTCAACTGAATAGATGCTTCCTGCTCCACTGGTTTATCCTTAATTTGAGTGTTCATTGCGGTATCCTTTTGTGTTATTGGAGTTAAATTTTCTACACTAAATCCCTCACTTTGCAGGTAATCCGTAACCTCAGTTTCTGTTTCTTTAACTTCTCCATTACTAATACTCTTCTACTTTTCCTCTTTGTTCTTATTTTTTGTATTGTAAAATTTTCCGTATCTGGATGTCTTTGCTTGTGTTTCTCTTCAAATATCTTTAGAGCTGCTCATTTTCCATTGATTAGTTTTGCTTTCTCCTTTGCATAAATATCACACCATATTAAATCTCTTTCCCATGTCCATATTTCATCTTCAGATGTCTCCTGCTTCTCTTGTTTCCCCTTACTTTAGGGACTTGGTTGTTCCATCATGCTGTGATATGACCTGCATTAGACTTTCTACACTGAATTATTTACTTTGCAAATATTCCATAACTTCAGCTTCTGTTTTTTTTAACTTCTACTTGACTAATCTTCTGTTCTGCATTCCCTCTTTGTGATCTTATTTTTTTTTTATTGTGAAATATTCCATATCTGGATGCCTTTGCCTATATTTCTTTTTGAATATCTTTGGGGCTGCCTTTTTTGTGTTGATTATTTTAGCTTTCTCCTTTGCATACGTTTTGCATCATATCATATCAGATCTTTCTTTCCCATGACCATATTTCTTTTTTGTACCCTTCAAACATCTCTAAATAGTTTTTTTTTTTTTTTTTTTTTTTTTTTTACTTTTTGCACTTTCTCAGTCACTTTTTTTCCAAACAGCAAAGGTTTCTTGGTCTATATAGTGTTTTTCTTGGATCTGTTGTATTAATGAACACGTTTTTATTTGAAGCTTCTGGCAGTTTTTCCTGTACAATTATTTTTCTTTCCTCTAATTTCTCTCTCAATCTTTTCGTTACATCTTTTGTCTGGAAATTCTGGGCTTCTTGATAATATTATAACAGTACATAATTTCTTTCTTATTCTCAGTAGTCTACTCTGTATGGTTGTGGCGGTGGCCAAGAAGAAGGAACTTGCTGAGCAAAGTTCCTCTGTCCATCCCTCTAACAGGGAGTCTAGGGCATTAGACAGATTTGGGAAGCATGTGTATGCTTCAGCAACTTTTGCCCTCAGGTTGTTGAACTACCTGGCACACTTTACAAGACTACAAAGGGACTTGATCAAGGAGCTTTGAAAATCCCTTTCAGGGACCACTACTAATGAGGCTCAATCTTCTGTGGCCTCTCATTTGGCTATTCTTCAATAGGCTTATAGTTTGTCCAGGTGGCTTATCTCGCATGCAGCTGAATGTGCCTCAAGGGCTGTGGGTTTAGGCATTTCCATCGAGACCTGCTTGGATGCGCTTGTGTGATTTTGCAGAGCCCTTCAGATCATTACTCATCAATGCATCCTTTGACAGCAGTTCGTTGTTTGCCTGAAAGTGAAGGACACACACTGCAGGTGTGAAAAAGATGGAAAGACCCACTCTGCAGTGGGCATATGTTTTTTGACCCTTCAAAGATCCTTTTCTAGGAATCAATGAGGGCTCTGGAAAATGTGGTTCAATAAGTCCCAGGGTCTTTTCCAAGAACCACATGATAGTTCCCCCAGGGGCAGAGAGGGAACTCAGATGGATAACACTGCCCACAAGGCAGAGGAGGCCCACAGAACCAAGGAGGGTCTAGAGATTCTTTCTCCAATAGACCCTATCAGCGCTCCTGAAACAAGGCCAGATTGTTCTCTGGAGGCAATTGGGGGATTGATTATCTGTGCACCAGAGAGCTCGGCTAGACATAATCCTCTGCACCCAATTATTTTTTTATTTCGAGAGGTTATATGATTCCCTTTTCCTTACCACCTTCACCTGCATGCAGAATTCCCAATGTTTCACTCAGTTAAAAGAAAACAGCAGCACTAGAAATACAAAAGCTGCTAGAAAAAGTCATCCAAATGGTTCCACCAGACCAGATAGAGATCGGAACTTAAGACTCTCTTTAGTGCCAAAGAAAACAGGGGACAGGAGACCAGGTTTGGAACTCAGTGACAAGTCACTTCGACATACAAAGTTTTGGATGGTCACTTCAGTCCATTCAGCCCTTTTTGAGCAAGGATGACTGGATGTGCTTGATAGACCTTCGGGATGTGTACCATCGCGTAAAAATAAACAATCCAGAAGTTATTTATACTTCCAGCTGGCAGCCACTCACTTTCAGTTCAGAGCACAGGGTGATGTTCTTCGTGTTTCACTGTTGCAGTCATCACACTTGGGTTATCTGCCTGCAGGTAGCCCTCAGTTGGCCCGAATACCAGAGTCTTGGGATTTCTGCGTCGGATGATGTCGCCTCTTCTAAGACGTCCAGTCATCGGGGGTGTAAAACATGCAGCCGACACCATTACATCAGCTTTTCTTGCCGCATAGGAGCCCGAAGCAGAAGCAGTTTGCAAGTGCCGGCTGGCCACGACCTGAAATTTTCATTTCTTCGAGTTTCAAGCCTGAAGTCTACTAAAGCTAAGTATCCCGTTGGGAATCCTTTTTTCTTGCGCTAACCGATGTCAGAAAAAGTTAACAATTGTCTTGCCTGTGGGAAGCAAATACCTCAGAAATTTTCATTCTTACTGCGTCACATGTTTAGGCACAGACCACGATGTCTCGCTGCTGGTTTTGTGCCTTGTTTAACGCCTGACCTGTTCGTTGTCGCACTATCTTTGTCCCTAAATTCTTTCGCTCTTGTTCTCCGTATTCCGAAATGGCTTCGATAAGCCATCTGACTGCCAATTTTCCAAAAAAAAAAAAAAAAGGCTCAAGACAGAGACAAACCACATAGGTCCAAAGCTGCCGACGACACTTCCGTTAAGCTAGTCGCCAGTTCGCTGGTACTCAGTGAGGTGCCTTCTCAGCCCCTGATGCCCGCTTCTACAGATTCGCAGGCCTCTGCTGAGATGCATTTGGAGTCCGGTATGCTGCTAAATGCTTCTTCGACTTTGGAATCTGTGGATGTCTCTACCTTGGATGGGTCCGGAGCTGCTGTGCAGGCACTGGCTTCCGATCGTGTATTCCGACCTTCCAATGTTTTTATTAAACAGACAACTTCATTTTTGACTAAATCGACCGAGTTTCTCAGGCCCAGAGTTCGCACTACGCCTAGAAAACCGATGACCAAAGCACACACTCAAGCTCCCATGCCACAGAAACAAATGCTTAAAATGGCTGAAGACCTTATTACTCTAATTAGAGGAAGTCAGACCCCCCCCCCCCCGCTAAAAGACAAAGAATGGAATTTCCTTCTGATTTTACAGACCCTGAGTCCGATGACTCGGATCCCTCTGATTACCAGGACATACCCTTATCTACTTATGAGGATTCTGAAGCAGAGGATTCCATTCCCTCTGCCTCCCCTCCAGAAGATTTTTCTTTCGGTGAAACCTTGCATACCTCAAGAGAGCATTTCCATTGGGAATACCAAGACTATCCTCAACCAAAAAGAGACTTGGAGATTTTTTAGATTTGCCCTAACACAGGCCTCTAGCTATACCCCCTGTTCTGGATATTGTGGATGATGTCTTCATGGAATCCAGTCTTACTCCTGACACCTAACCACCAGCTCCTAGAAAACCTGACGAGTACTACAGATTACCTGACTCACAAATTTCTCTTTAAGAATCCTACTGCGGATCCAGAGACCATTTCCCAGGGACCTAAAGGCATTAAGGCTACTACAGCCAAAAACCCCACCCCTTCGGACAGAGATTTTAGAGCTTTAGACAGTTGGGGTAAGAAGGTATATACCTCTGCAACTCTTTCCGTCAGGGCTTTGAATTGCCAGCTTCACATGTTGAAGTACCAGCAACATATTATGGAACTAATTGAACAAAAAATGTTTCTTCCAGATTGTGCAGAAAATAAAGATTTACAAGAATTGATGCATTTTGCGAACCAAATTAGTAAACATACTTTGCAGTGTGAGTTTGATGCCTTAGAAGCAGCTTGCAGGGCTGCTGTCACTGGGTCTGTACTGAGAAGGCATGCTTGGCTGAAGGAACAAATCTTGCCAGACCATGTCAAAGCAAAATTACTAGATGCTCCATTAAATCAAGATTGTTTGGCACAAAAGCAGAAGTAGTTCTTAAAAAGGTGGAGGAAAAAGCTAAATCTATGCAAACTGTTAAAGATTTCTTACAGGTGCAGCCACCTAGATTCAGTAGACATTGGCCTTTTAAAAATCGGTCCTTTCCAGCCCCTCCCAGGCCTTCTCAGTCCAAACCCAGGGAAAACAGACCACCAAGGGTATGCAGAGATCTAAACAATGGAGTGCTCCCACCTCAAAAACAGGTAGTGGTAAGCCACCCTGTATGGAAAAAGTTCACAATGACTTTTCAAACATCCTTCCCATCCAAGCCCAAGTACTTGCACCCCTAGGAGGAAAACTCGCCCTTCATGCAAAAAAACTGGACGGCCGTTACTCAGGACCGATGGGTTCTAAACATTGCATCCCAGGGATATAGATTCTACTTCCACACTCTGCCAACCCCAAGCGGGCTGACAGACCTTCCTCCAAACCAGTGGGCAGAGGCTCAAAAACAAGTACTTTCCCTTCTCAATATCAAAGCTATTCAACCTGTTCCAGTACAACAACGGGGACAGGGTTTTTACTCCAGACTGTTCGTGGTGCCCATAAAAGAGGGCTCTTGGTGCCCTATCCTGGATATTTCTATTCTCAACACCTTTCTGGTGGTCTCAGAATGCTTACACTGCAACAGCTCCTTCCTATGTTAGCCAAGGATGCCTGGTTAGTCACCCTAGACTCAAGCTTTTTTTTTTTTATCTGCACATCCCCATAAGGTAGTGTTGCAGGAAATACCCACGTTTCAAGGCAGGCACTATGCACCATCAGTTCTCTGCACTTCCCTTTGGCTTATCTACTACGCCCAGAGTATTCACAAAGTGGCTGGCTCCAGCCATTGCATTCTGCAGGCAGAGAAGTATTCAGATTTACCCATATTTAGACGATTGCCTGATTCAGGCGAACAGTAAGGAGGTGCTACTTCAGCACCTGGCATTTGTAAAGAGACTCCTAACTTCTCTGGGGTACACCATCAACGAAAATAAATCACAACTGGTACCCAGTCAAAAGATTGTATTCCTGGGAGCACGCTTGAATATAACTTCCCAGATGGCATTCCTCACTGCAGAAAAACAGGTCTATTTGACAAACTGCTTCAAACTAATGGCCACCAAAACCCAGCTATCTGCAAGGAAAATACTGCAAGCCGTAGGGTTCATGACCTCATGCATTCTAATTCCATATGCAAGACTGCATATGAGGAAACATCAGTGGTACTTAAGTCTCTGGTGCCAGCATTCTCAGGACGTGGAAACAGTGATTCCTATCATACCTTGTCTAAGGGCAGAGTTCCTGTGGTGGGCAGAGGCATGCAACCACAACAAGGGACTTCCTTTTTCACTCAAAACCCTGCCTAAACCCTGACAACAGACGCATCAGACTATGCATGGGGTGGCTCACATGCAGGCAAATGGAGCCTAAGACAAATCCCCCTGCATATCGGTCAAAAAGAGATGCTAGCTGTACAGACTGCTCTGACAGCTTTCAAGTACCTTATCCTTCCAGGACAGCTCCTGATAAAGACAGACAACACCACAGTTATGTGGTACATAAACAAGCAGGGGGGAACTCATTCCTACCCACTCTGCAGGTTAGCCATGGCCCTGTGGAACACAGCCTTGAGCAACCACGTGCACCTGCAAGCTCAATTCTTGCCAGGCAAACAATATTTACTGGCAGACGAATTGAGCAGAAATATATTGGACCCACATGAGTGGAAACTGGAAACCACCTCCGTCAAACTTTTAACCCAGAGGTGGGGGACACCAGAGGTGGATCTCTTTGCCTCCCCCCAAAACCATCAGTTGAGCACATTTTGCACCAGAAATCCTCACAGTAGAGCATGGAAGGTGGATGCCCTGTCCTTTTCATGGAAAAGCCTCTCAATTTATGCCTTTCCTCTGTCCCTCCTCTCAAAAGTACTACTCAAGGTCAAACAGGACAGGCCAAGGAAAATCCTTATTGCCTCAGACTGGCCACGCAAGCACTGGTATCCACTCAGCAGTCTACAGTGCCACCCGGGCACCTACATCAGACCCCCTCCCTGCTGTCCCAGCAGGCGGGACAGATTGTGCATCCACAGCTGCAAACCCTAAACCTTTGCAGCCTGGCTTATCCCTTGAATACACCACCTGCAACCCTAAGCAAACAGGTGTTGGACATCATCCTTGAAGCCAGAAGGCCTAGTACTAGGAAATCCTATTCTAAAAAGTGGAAAAGATATTGTTCCTGGAGTCGGTCTCGAGGAAAGGACACGACCGTGCCCACCTTACCCAAATCCTGGATAACCTTGCAGAGCTGCTCCACAGAGGCCTAGCCTTCTCATCCGTTAAGATTCATGCCTCTGCCATCTCAGCTCATTATAATACTGAGCCTCCTCTCTTGTCTCACCCACTCCTCAATTTCTGAGAGGAGCAAGCAATTTAAGGCCCCCTAGGAGAGCTCTCACCCCAGCCTGGGACCTTAACTTTGTACTGGAGAAGCTCGCGCTTCCCCCTTTTGAACCTGCTGCTTCAGCAGAGTCAAAATTCCTCTCTTGGAAAAAAGCCTTACTTCTAGCCATCACTTCAGCAAGAAGTGTTACGGGCACTGATGGCTGTGGAACCCTTCAATGTTAAGTTGTCAATCTCGCCTTCATTCTTGCTTGATGGGTTCGGAGCTGATCCTTGGCTCCGACTCGGCACTTGCTAAGCTCGAGAGTCACTTTTACCAGCTCGAGGCAGCCCCATATCCCATGATGCAAGGCGGTAAGTACCCAGATCTCGTTTGCCGCTTCGCTGATGAGGTCCTCCTTTTACCAGCTCCTGGTAAGTGAATTTTTACATTACTATTTTAGCCCCTTTCTTCAAAAAACCTTAAAATTATTAGTTTTAACATAGTTTTAGTCCCTTTCTGACAAAAATTTTCCCTGTCTCCTTAAAACTTTCAGTCAGACTTTCTAACATTCCCCCCCCTTGTTAGGGTGTGTGTGTGTGTCTGTTATTGATACCTTTTGATATATTTAATTTAATTTCTTGGACTGGTGTTGTGTATGTGTTTTATTCACCATGTCTAAGGAAAGGGTCTCAGGCTTTAAGAAGTGTGACTCGTGCTGTCAGAAGATGTCTCTGACAGACGGTCACACTTCTTGCCTTTACTGCCTGGGGCCTCTTCACCTGCAGGACTCCTGTGCTATATGTCATTCTTTTATCCAGAGAGTCCTGCAGGAAAGAAGAAATAAATTGATTTTGAGGGGCCTTCTTAAGCCGGAGAGCCGGCTCTCCGGCTAAGTCGGTCCCATCTAAGACTTCTAAGTCTTCCAAGGCCCAGGCTTCTGTGTCCAAGCCTGTGGCCTCGGCTCCGACTCATTCAGAGTCGAGATTGGCTCCGGCTGGAGCCGATTCTGGGTTACCCAAACCTTCGGCACCGATGGCTATCGGTGCCAATTCTGGTTCGACCACTTCGGTGTCGGCTCCGATCGGTTCCGACCACCATGTGGCCCAGGCATCGGTGTCGGCTCCGATCGGCTCCGACACCCTTACTTTATGGCGTATCGGCTCGGCTGGAGCCGATGCATCAGCTACCTGTCGGTGCCGATAAGTTGTCGGCTCCGACAGTTTCTGTGGTTTCATCGGCTCCGATGGTTCCCGAGGAAGAGGTCTAGGTCCCTTCCTTGGAGCTGATACTTTCGGCTCGCCGCCTCCTCTCGGAACGGAGCCATCGGAGCCGATCTTCAAGGTCATCCAGGCTTTATAACCATGATTTGGAGAGAGTGGTCAGTAGATTACTAAAGTCACAGGCACTGGCCCAAATGCTACATAGTCCGTCTCAGCAGACGACTATTAGTCCACACCCCATTGCAGTTCCTCCTTCGACTCTACCCCAGAGTTTGGAGTTGGAGTCTTCGGGAATGGTTTCTGCTACGGCTGAGGGACAGATACCCCCTTCTGCTCCTTCAGCCTCTACTCTTATCTCCTCTTCGAGACCTTCCTTAGAGGGATTCGGTGGCCGGGCTTCCCTGGTCTCCTCCGAGGGGGTGAGTGGCATCGGACCCTTGTCCGAGCCCGCTCTTCCCCTTGGAGCCTCGGCCTTGGTGAGCTCGGCTCCGACATCTGCCTCGGAGCCTTCCTTTTCGGTGGGTCCTGGAGTTCCTAGTTCTTCGGAGTGGGTTCTCTCGGACCTCCCTGGGAGGGGAGCCTTCGAGGTGATGAAGAGTGTGCTGGCCACTGGTCTCAGCCAGCAGTCTGTTCCCTTAGCTCCTCCCTCTATGGTGCCTGTTGACATCTCTGCCACTTCTCTTGCTCCAGGACCCAGAGATCCTCCGCCTCAGGTTTCCCCACTGGGAATATCCCCTCTTCCGAGGATTCTCCTGATTTGTCGGGAGATCCTCCACGGAAGAGGACCTGTAAGAGGAAACACGTAGACTCCCCCGAGTCTATCACTTCAGATACTGACTTAGATGAGTCAGAGGGATCCCCAAGATCCCCTCTGAGGATGTCTCATTCTCAGACATCCTAGAACTCCTTAGACAGAGGGAAACTGGCCCACCAATAATCCCTCTGAGGATGAGTCAGTATACCTGGAGGCGTTTGGATCTCGGCCCTCCACCTCCTGGGTGTCTCTGCCTTCGACCCCCTTATGCAGGTTATTGCTCGAAGGCGTGGCTGCTCCTGACTCTGTAGAGCCAGTCCCTAGGAGGCCTTCTAAATTTATTACTGCCCGTCGGACAAGCAATTCCTCACAAAAGGTGTCCCGCTGATGCCATGGTGGTGGCGGCTGCCACCAAGAAGGAACTTGCAGATCCTTCCGTACCTGTCCATCCTCCTAATAAGGACTCTAGGACCATGGATAGATATGGTAGCGGATGTTTTCTTCAGCGACCTTTGCTATGCGTTCGCTGAACTACCTATGTCACTTCACCAGACTCCAAAGGGATATCCTTAAGGAGCTAGGTGAAGTTGTGCAGGATCCTACAGCTGCAGGGGCTCAGGAAAAATTGCTTCGCAGCTAGGAACCCTTAACTCCATTGCAAACTCCTCCATGCGGCTGATATCATATGCTGCTGATGGAGCGAGTAGGGCCGCAGGTACAGGTGTGGCTCTTAGACGCCAAGCCTGGATGCGGCTATGTAATTTTGCAGATCCCTTTAAGGCGTCCTTCACAAACTCTCCCTTTGATGGGTCAGCTTTGTTTGGCCCTCAAGTGAAGGAAACGTTGACCAGGTGTGAGCAGAACGGCAAAACTCTTTCTGCCGTAGGAGTCCGTTTTTCCACCCCTTCTAGACCTTACCCCAAAGGACAGAAGGGTGGCAAAATGTGGTTCCGCAAATCCCAAGGAGTCATGCCGGATTCACGTGGTCAGTTTCCCCTAGAGGCAGAGGGGGTAACAACAACAACAGACGCCGCTCTAGAGGCAGAGGGGGTCCACAAAACCAGGGAAACAGAGAGTCTCTCTCTGACAAGCCCTTTCAGCATCCCTGAGATGTTGCCCGGCTGTCCCTCCTTGGAGGCAGTCGGGGGAAGACTATCGCTGTACCCAGAAGCCTGGCGTTCCCTCACTCAAGACAGATGGGTACAGTCGATCATATCCGAGGGTTACAAAATTCCTTTCGAGGAAAGTCCTTTCTATCCCTCAAATTCCCTTCCAGATGTACCACCCGGTCTAAGGGAAATTGCAGAGTTAGAAATCTTAAAACTACTGCAAAAAAGAGACATTCAGCCAGTTACAACAGACCATTCAGAGCCCGGAATCTACTCAAGGTTCTTTTTGGTCCCCAAAAAGACGGGAGACTGGAGACCAATATTGGATCTCAGCAGACTCAACAAGTCTGTGAGGAAGACAAGATTCCGAATGGTCACTCTTCAGTCAATTCTGCCATTCTTGCAGAAGGACAACTGGATGTGCTCAATAGATCTTCAGGATGCGTACTATCACATAAAAATTCACAGACGCTCCAGGAGATTTCTCCACTTTCGGCTGGGGTCCAGTCATTTCCAGTTCAGAGCCCTGCCCTTTGGTCTCACTACAGCCCCCAGAGTGTTCACCAAATGCATGGCAGTGGTCACGGCTCACCTGAGACGTCAAGGATTCCAGGTGTTTCCGTATCTCGACGACTGGCTCCTTTCAGCCACCACCAGGCATCAGCTTGTTCAAGCCAGGGATTACACAATGAATCTTTGTTCTCATTTGGGCATCTCGATCAACTTCGAAAAGTCATCCTTATTGCCCTGCCAGTCTATTACTTTCATAGGCGCAAACTTAAACACTGTTCGGATGTCAGCTACCCTTACAGACCAAAGAGTTTCAGACATTCAAAGTCATGTCAGGATCGTTCTAGCCAACAAGAAAGTACAGGCCAGAATGGTTCTAAAGGTATTAGGCCTCATGGCTGCGGCCATTACTCTTCTTCCCCTGGCTCGCTTCTACATGCGCCTTCTTCAGTGGATGTTGTTCACTCAGTGGTCTTACCAACAACTTCCAATGCATCACCAAATTCTGGTGAGACAGATTTGCAAAAATCATCTTGCTTGGTGGATCACTTCTCCCCAGATTCACCAAGGCAGACACTTTGTACCCCCATCCCCGGTAGCCACTGTCACCACGGATGCCTCCCTGATCGGGTGGGGGGGGTCATTATCAGGGCAGGATGGTTCATGGGACGTGGCAACCGTTCGAGTACCACCTGCACATAAATGTCCTAGAGATGAGAGCAGTGCTTTTAACGTTGCAAGCCCTCAACGACTTTCTTCCTGTAGGGACAATTGCAGTCCACACAGACAACATGTCTGTAGTTTGGTATATCAACAAACAGGGCGGAACCAAGTCCTACCCCTTGTGTCGAAGCTCAGACTTTGGCAATGGGCCATCTCCTCTCATCGGTTTCTGGTAGCAACACACATCCCTGGGAAAACCAACATTTTAGCGGACAGATTGAGCAGAGCTATTCTCATGCCTCACGAGTGGTCTCTCAAGCAATCTATAGTGGAAGAGATTTTTCTGGAATGGGGTCGCCCATGTTGCGATCTTTTTGCTACTCCCCAAAACAGCAAATGCCCAGACTTCTTCTCTCTCTCTTCCCTCTGCCAGGCCATCCCCCCAGAGACGCTCTGACCCAGGATTGGCCCCAGGGACTTCTTTATGCCTTTCCTCCTTTTCCCCTGATCCCTCAAGTTATCCAGAAAGCAACCGTTTTGAGAGCCAAAATGATTCTCATTGGTCCTTATTGGCCTCGACAAATTTGGTTTCCGTTCCTCCATTGTCACCTTTTGGTGCAGCCGTGGCATCTGGACCCAGTGCCAGATCTTCTGATTCACCAATCTGGTCAGCTGCACCGGTCTATCCCTTCTCTCAACCTCACAGCATGGTTGCTCCACTTCCTTCCTTAGCCAGGCTTCCTTTGATCTCTAACCCCGTTAGAGACATTCTAGTAGCTTCTTTAAAATCCTCTACCAGGAGGATTTATACAAGCAAATGGAAACGTTTCTCTTATTGGGCTAAAGCCAAGAATATTGATCCCTTCACTGCCCCAGTTCAGGCAGTTTTGGATTTCTTAGCGGAGATTTTTCATGCAGGCTCCTCTTCTTCCACGGTTAGAGTTCAATTGGCTGCTATCTCGAACTTTCATGTCGGGTTCGCAGATCACAATATTATGTCCCACAGGCTTTGTAGAGCCTTCTTGAAAGGAATTTTCCTCCTGAAGCCTCCAGTCAGGAATCCTCCTCCTCAATGGGATCTAAATTTAGTGCTGACATCCTTGATTCCTCCCCCCTTCGAGCCAGCTGTTTCTTGCTCCCTGAAATTTCTTTCTTGGAAAACCTTATTCCCAGTAGCTATTACATCGGCCAGGAGGGTGTCTGAACTTCATGCTCTATCAGTTCGACCCCCCTATTTGGTCTTTCACAAAGACAGAGTATCATTGAGAACTAATCCGACCTTTTTGCCTAAGGTCGCCTCAAAGACTAATTTGAATCAATCCATTGATCTCCCTGTATTTTTTCCAAACTATTCAAACAGATCGGAACAAAAACTACATTATCTTGATGTCCACCGTCAACTCAGATATTATTTGGACAGAACTAAACAATTTAGGAAATCCGATCAACTCTTTGTTTCCTATGCTGATAACAAGAAAGGCCTTCCTGTCTCAAAAGTGACCTTATCTAGATGGCTTTCTTCTGTCATCTCTGAAATTTATCGGCTCAGGGGAAAACAGCTGTGCTCAAAACCTAAAGCACATTCAACTAGAAGCTTAGCTACTTCTACAGCCTTTCAAGCTAGACTTCCTTTAGACACTATTTGTGCAGCGGCCACTTGGGCCACTCCTCATACTTTTGTTTCCCATTACAAATTGGACTTGGCCTCCAGGGACAGAGCCAGTTTTGGCTCTACTGTCCTCAAGAGTCTGTTCCATTGAGCCACCCAGGATAGAGGTGCTAGGGACGCGGTCCCATCAAGCAAGAATGAAGGCGAGATTGACAACTTAACATTGAGAAGTTATGTACCTACCATAACGTTCCATGTTAGTTGTCTTCTCTCGCCTTCTTTCTTGCCACCCTCCCTCCTTCCCCCAGGCCTGGACAGACCTTTTTCTACAAGGAATTATTATGCTGAAGACCATTCAGAGCTGGTCCTTCTTCCATCCTGTAGGCTTTTCTTTCTTCCTTTGGGAAGTGTTTATGCTTGGTGCTATTGCCCCTTTGTCATCAAACGAGATCTGGGTACTTACCGCCTTGCATCATGGGATTTGGGGCTGCCTCGAGCTGGTAGAAGTGACTCTCGAGCTTAGCAAGTGCTGAGTCGGAGCCGAGGATCGGCTCAGAACCCATCAAGCAAGAAAGAAGGCGAGAGAAGACAACTAACATGGAACGTTATGGTAGGTACATAACTTCTATTTTCCACGCTGACAGGGTTTTCCTCAGGACTAATCCATCATTTATGCCAAAGGTGGTATCCAGTGTGGCTTTAAACCAATCCATTCATTTGCCATCCTTTTTCCCTAATCCTCAGAATTAAAGGGGAAAGGATCCTGCACTTCTTGGACGTGCACACACTACCTTCTACCTTGGCAGGACAAAACCTTTCAGAAAGTCTGACCAGCTGCTAGTCAGCTTTGCTACAGGGGCAGAGGGCAAGGCCATTTCAAAGCAAACCATTTCCAAATGGATAGCACACTATCCATTTCTGCTACTAACTCTATGGAAAACCTATGCCACAGGGGATCAGAACTCATTCCACTAGGGCTACCTCAACCTCTGCAGCATTTCTCGGGGGAGTCCCTACCAGGGACATCTTGGAAGCTGTACACACCTTCACCAAGCACTACCACTTACCTATCTTTTCTAAATCCAGAGCTGGATTTGCTACAGCAGTCTTACAAGGCCTGCTAGCCAGCCCTAACACTTCTTGACTGCCTCCACCTTTCCTCAGCTTTGGGAATCAACCCAAATGTGATGACTGCAACAGTGAAACACGAAGAACATAGTACAGTTGTGTACACTTGCCATAAATGTAGATATTCAAGTGTATTCATTGTTGCAGTCCTGGTTTCCATCCCTCCAGCCCCCTGGTCCTTTCTGTACTTTCTACCTATCTGTTTTTTAGCAATATTTTATGGCAGGGATATTTACTTTTTACTGGAGGTGTTCCACACCATGTAATAGCTTCCTATTTTGGGGCCTTCTGACATTTGGGGCAAGAAAAGCTGATGTGATGGCATTGGCTGCATGTTTTATACCCCTGACGACCTGACATCATGGAAGAGGCAACGGCATCAGACGCAGAAATCCCAAGACTGTGGTATTCGGGCCGACTGAGGGCTACCTGCAGGCAGATAACTGAAGTGTGATGACTGCAACAGTGAATGCACTCAAACATCTACATTTATGGTAAGTGTTCACAACTGTACTTTGAACAAATGCTTGGCGGTGGTAGCAGCTCACTTGAGACTGCAAGGATTCAGAGTGTTTCCATGCTTAGACACCTGGCCGGGGCAGTAATGAGCCAGTTATCTACTAATAAGAGCAAGAGATCAGATACTCCAGACTTATCTGGGGATAACCATAAATTACAAGTCTGTGTTACAACTGACTCCGATATTGGAATTCATAGGAGTGGTGTTCAACACGGTGTCAGTGACAGTTTCTCTTCTTTCCCAAGAGTACAGATTTGGATTCCAGATCAGGAAAATAATTTGCAATACCAAAATTTCATCTCTGTTTATTCTACCAGCCTTGGGGTCAATGTCAGCGGCCATTATTTTAGTTTCTTTAGCAAGATTTCATATGAGCATTCTGCAGTGGATGGTAGCAACTCAGTGGTTGACTCTCTATCAACACATGTAAGCCCAAATATGAGTCAGATCAGGTTCTTCAAGGTCGTCCGTTTGTCCCCCCTCAGCCCAAGGCCATAGTGACCACAGACGCATCCCAGATTGGGTGGGGGGAGCACTTCCTGGGAGAAAACAGTCCAAGTCACTTGGTCCCCTGAAGAGGCCAACATACATATCAGTGATGTTTTTCTTGTTTCACAGTTGCAGTCATCACATTTGGGTTATCCTTGACACGGTAGCCCTTGGCCAGCCCGAATACCAGAGACTTGGTATTTCTGCGACGGTTGCAAGACTCTCTTCCTTTCAGAACATTTACAATCCAGACAGACATTGTCAGTAATTTGGTACATCAACAAGCAAGGAGGAACCAGGTCTTACTGCTTGTGTCAAGAAGCCCTCACAGTATATTAATGGGTGATCTTATCTAACCACTTTCTTGTAACAGTGTACATTCCTGGTAAGTCTGATGTGATAGCAGACAAATTGAGCAGGTCTATTCTTCTACCTCATGGGTGGTCTCAACTTTAAAGTGATAGAAGTGATTTTCTGTCAACGAGGCCAGCCTTGCTGTGATCTTTTTGCTTCTCCCCTAAACAAATGCAGCAGCAGCTTTGCCCTAATCCTCCATCCCTGGGAATAACCAAGAGATAATCTAATCCACGATTGGCTCCCCTGGTCTCCTTTAAATCACTTCTGCAACACTAAGAGCATTGCTTTTGACAATTTCTCTAATTCCAAAATTTCTATAGAAAAGTGCTATGTTGCAAAGCAGTTATCCTCATTGCACCTTACTGGCCTTGACAGATGTGGTTCCTCTTCCTTTGGCCTCATCTTCTTTATTAACCTTGGATTCTGGATCCAATTCCGGACCTCCTGTCCTACCCGGAAAGCATGATTCACCCAGATATCTCAAACCTAAAGGTGACAATGTGGTTTCTCCAATTCCATTAATAGCCAGACAACTGATGCTGTCTTCCCCTGTCCGTCATATACTTTCATCTTCCCTTAATGCTTCTACAGGAAAACTTTACAGAGGTAAATGGGAAAGGTTCATTTTTTGGGGTCTATATCAGAACCGCGAATGTTCACAATGTCGAATCTGACATTGATGACATGTAAACAGCGAAACTGCATAACATCGAAGAGGTAAACGGAAATCTCCGTAAAGGGGGATTTCCATTTACTTCAATGTAGTGCGGTCCTGGAGTTGGAATATTTAAGTAGCGGGGGTGTGAGGGGCTTACCCCCCTGCTTAAAGCAAGTAGGTCTACGTTTTGACGTTTTGTGATGTTTTTATTAGGTGTTCGATGTTACCGGACTTAGATATGGTGTCAATCTTATCGTAGTCGAAGTTCAGTAACTTCAAGCATCTAATATAAGCCTCATTTTTTTGGGCACAGCAGAAGCACATCAACCCCTTATGGCCGTGGTGGTACAGCGGTTACCGTTGTCACCTCACAGCAAGAGGTTCTCCGGTTCAGTTCTCGGCTAGTGCCTTCTGTGTAGAGTCTGCATGTCCTCCCTGTGGTCGAGTAAACTTGAAACAGCATGCAGGTAGGTGCGTGCGTGTTGTGGGTGTGGTGACCCCTAAGTGGGAAAAGCTGAAAGACCAAAGAAAAGCATCAACCCCTTCTCAGCTCCTGTACAAAGTGTACTCGACTTTCTTGCAAAAATTTTTAACAAGGGAGCTAGCTTCTCAACAATTGGAGTTCGGTTAGCATCAGCCTCTTCATTTTCATATTGGATTTGAAAGTTCTTTGGCTTTTTGCAAACTTTGTAAAGCATTTTTGAGGGGCACCATTCTGCTAAGACCCCCATGTAAGCATCCTGTTCCACAATGGGATTTAAATTCTGTACTGCAGGCTTTAATTCATTCTCTCTGAACCAGCAGCTAAATGTGATATTACAATTTTTTGACTTGAAAATTATCTATGTTCTTTGTGTTTCACTGTTGCAGTCATTACATTTGGGTTATCTGCTTGCAGGTAGCCCTCAGTCAGCCTGATTAAGAAAGTCTTGGCCCTGCGTCGGTTGTTGTCTCTTCTTCCATGATGTCAGGTCACCAGGGGTATAAAATATTCAGCTGACGTCATTACATCAGTCTTTCTTGCTGTGCAGTGCCAGAAGTTCGCAAGTGCCAGTCGGCCAACTCCTGAAGTAAATTTTCATTTTCAAGTTTCAGAACCGAAGTCTTCAACTAAAAGCTAAGTACCCCATTGGGGAAACTTTTTCTTGCTCTAAATCGATGTCAGTAAAAGTAAATAATTGCATTTCTTGTGGAAAGCAAATACCTCATAAAGATTTTCATTCGTACTGTATTCATTGCCTAGGCCTTGATCACGACATACCTCGCTGTCGGTTTTGTGCCTTATTTAAACCGCGAACTATCCATCATCTGTATATTTACGTGTTTAAATTTTTATGGTGCTCAGTTCAATTATCTTGATATGTCTTTGGTAAGTCATCCGACTACAGACATTCTGAAGAAACGCAAAGATAAAGACAGAGAAAGGCCACCCAGTTCGCCGGTACTGAGGCGCTTTCGCAGCCCCTGGTACCCGCTACTTCAGATTCGCAGGCCTCTACTGAGACCCATTCGGAGTCCGGTATGCCGCGAGATGCTTCAACTGTGGAACCTGCGGATGTCTCTACCTTGGATGGGTCTGGAGCCGCTGTGCAGGCACCGGCTTTTGAGGGTGTATTTAGGCCTACTGCCTTGCATATTAAACAGGCGCCATCTTCTTCTTCAAGGCCTAAAACTCAAACCATGCCTAGACCGCATGGTCAGGCCTGTATGCCTAAAGAACAAATGATAAGAATGACTGAAGATGTTACTTTAATCAGGGGAACCCAACCTTCCCCCTCTAACAGACCTAGGACTGAGTTTGCTTATGATACTTCTGACCAGGATTCTGAAATTTGTTTCCTCTGATGACCAGGATTTACCCTTATCTACCTATGAGGATTCTGATGCTGAGGACTCTATTCCCTCTGCCCCCCCAACCCCCCGCAGATGTCTCTTTTGGTGAAACCTTGCATACTCTCAGGGGGCTTTTTCGATGAGAAAGTCAGTATTTCTCTGATTCTAAAAAGAGGCTTAGGGATTTCTTACTCCTGCCCCAGCACAGGCCTTTAGCTATACCTCCTGTACTGGACATTGTTGATTCCTTTTCGGAATCTACCATGGCCCCTGACTCTCTACCTCCTGCTTCCAGAAAAACTGATAGATATTACAGGGTTCCTGACTCTCTCAAGTTCCTTTTCAAAAATCCTACTGCGGATCCTGAAACCATTTCACAGGGACCCAAGGGCATTAAAGCTACTACTGCCAAAAATCCTACCCCCTCTGATAGAGACTCCAGGGCACTGGGTAGATGGGGTAAGAAGGTATACATGTCTGTAACTTTGGCCATTAGGGCCTTGAATTGCCAGTTTAATATGTTAAAGTATCAGCTCCATATTATTGGATTGCTTAAACAGAAAATGGTGTTGATTCCTGATTGTGCTGAAAATAAGTATTTACAGGATTTTATGCATTCTGCTGAAGAAGTTGGTAAACATACATCGCAAAGTGGTTTTGATTCACTACAGACATCTTGCAAGGCTGCGGTAACTGGGTCTGCTTGGCTTAACGAGCAATCCTTGTCAGATCATGTTAAAGCGAAATTACTGGATGCTCCCTTAAATCAGGGCCACCTGTTTGGCAACAAGGCATTTCTTAAAAAGATGGAGGAAAAAGCTAAATCTATGCAAACTGTTAGACTTTTTACAAGTACAACCTCCAAGATTTAGTAGGCATTGGCCTTCTAAGAATTGGTCTTTTCCTGCCTCTTCCAGACCCTCTCAGTCCAAACCCAGATCCAGCAGGGCACCCAGGCTTCAGTCCAAGGTGACGCACAGGACTAAGCAGTGGGGGGGGGCCTCCACTTCAAAATTTGGGAGTAATAAAACTCTCCCCTATGGTAAACTGTCTCAATGGCTTCTTTTTAAAACTTCCAAGCGCTTCTCAACTGACTGCCCCTTTGGGGGGAAAGATTGCATTTCATGCAAAGAACTGGGGACTCATTACCCAGGACAAATGGGTTTTAAATATAGTGTCCCAAGGATACAGATTTCACTTCCACACATCACCAACTCCAAGCGGTTGGCCGAATCTACCTCCAAAGCAGTGGGCATAGACCCAAAAGCAAGTACTCTCTCTCAAGCATAGGGGCTATTCTGTTGGTACCAGAAGAGAAAAAGGGGCAAGGTTTCGACTCGAGTTTTTTCCTGGTACCCAGAAAAGAGAATTCATGGTGTCCTATCCTGAACCTGCCTACTCTAAACACCTTTTTGGTGATTCCAAAATTCAAGATGCTGACTCAACAGTTGCTTCCTATGCTAAGCAAAGATGCCTGGTTGGCAACACTAAATTTAAAGGAAGCATACCTGCACATCCCAATCAGGGAATCTAGCAGAAGATACCTACGCTTCAAAGCAGGCTACATGCAGTATCAGTTCTCTGCACTGCCCTTTGGCTTATCTACTGCACCCAGGGTATTCACAAAGTGCCTACCTCCAGTCATTGCATTTTGCAGGCAAAGAAATATTCAAGTATACCAATACCTGGACAATTGTCAGATTCAGGCAGAAAACCAGGGCATACTTTTGAATCATCTGGCTTTTGTACACAGGGTGCTAACTTGTCTGGGGTACACCATAAACGAAAAGAAATCACACCTGGTACCCTGTTAACAAATTATATTCCTGGGAGCAAGCTTGAGTACAACTTCCCAGATGGCTTTCCTCACGCCAGAGAAACAAATTCACTTGACAACCTACTTCAAGCAAGTGGTCACAAAAGCCCTGCTATCTGCAAGGCATATACTACAAGCCTTTGGTGTTCATGGCTTCCTGCATTCTTCTAATTCCATATGCAAGACTGCATATGAGGAAACTACAATGGTATCTAAAAAGCCTATGGTGTCAACATTCTCAGGATCTAGGAGCAATGATTCTGATCATTCCTTGTCTACGCCTAGAGTTCCTTTGGTGGGCAGAAGCCTGCCACCAGAACAAGGGACTACCATTCACACTACCCCCTGCCGCTCAAACCCTTACAGACGCATCAGACTATCCATGGGGGGGGGGGGGCGCCCACCTGGCAGGGAAGTGCATTCAGGGCAAATGGAACCCAATTCAAATGTACCTTCACATCAATCATAAAGAAATGTTAGCTGTACAGAATGCTGTGACAGCCTTCAAGGACCACATTTTTCCAGGACAATTAATGGTAAAGACGGACAACATCACTGTTATGTGGTACATAAGGAAAGCAGGAGGGTACACGTTCTTACCCCTTTGAAGACTAGCCACGACATTGTAGAACACAACCTTGAGCTACCAAGTACATTTACAAGCTCAGTTCCTGCCAGGAAAACTAAATACACTGGCAAATGGACTAAGCAGAACCCTCATGGACCGACACGAGTGGAAACTGGAACCAAGGATTTTCAACATGTTGACAAGCAAATGGGGGAGCCCAGATATAGACCTGTTTGCCTCCCCCCACAACTATCAATTGGAAAAATTTTGTGCAAGGACTCCCCACAGACAAGCTTGGAAAGTGTATGTTCTGTCCTTCAGCTTGAAAAACCTATCAGTTTATGCCTTTCCTCCTTTGTCTCTGCTCTCCAAAGTATTACTAAAGATCAAGCAAGATAAACCAAGGATGATTTTGATTGCACCAGCCTGGCCACGCCAGCACTGGTATCCCCTCTTATGCAGTGTGTCACTGTTGGCCCCATGGCACCTGCCTCAGACTCCTACCCTGCTGTCTCAGCAGGAGAACCAGATTCTGCACCCTCGGCTTCAAAACACTGAACCTAGCCACCTGGCTAATTACCTAAGCTCTCCTTTACCATCCCCTCAGTAAACCAGTGATGGATGTCATTTTAGAGGCAAGGAGGCCTAGTACTAGAAAATCTTATGCTGAAAAATGGAAAAGATTCTGTGCCTGGAACCAGTCTCAAGGGATGAGCACAGCAGTGCCCAATTTACCTCAGATTTTACAATACTTAACTGAGTTGCTTCACAAGGGCCTGCCTTTTTCCTCAGTAAAAATTCACGCCTCCACCATTTCAGCTCATTATAACACAGAACCTCCCCTCTTCTCTCTTCCACTGCTCAAGCAGTTTCTCAGAGGGGCCACAAATATAAGACCACCCAGGAGAGCTCCAACTCCAGCCTGGGACCTTAACATTGTATTGGAGAAACTCTCCCTTCCCTCCTTTCGAGCCAGCTGCTACTGCAGATTTAAAACTCCTTTCTTGGAAAACAGCTTCCCTTTTAGCCTTCACTTCAGCAAGAAGGGTATCTGAATTACAGGCCCTTATGGCAGTGAAGCCTTTCATCATCTTTCATGCGGACAGGGTGTCCCTTAGGACCTATCCCTCTTTCATGCCAAAGGTGGTATCCAGTGTGGCCTTTAATCAGTCCATTCATTTGCCTACCTTCTTTCCTAATCCACAGAACAAAGGAGAACGGATACTGCACTCCTTAAATGTACACAGACAACTTAGATTCTACTTGGACAGGTCTAAACCTCAAAGGAAATCTGAACAACTGCTGGTGGCATTTGCTGCAGGGACAGAGGGGAAGGCTATTTTAAAACTAACCATCTCCAAATGGATAGACCGTTGCATTTACTTCTGCTATAAGCACCATGGAAAACCTATCCCACAGGGGATCAGATTCCATTCAGCCAGGGCTGCATCTACTTGTACAGCCTTTCTCAGAGGCGTACCTACCAGGGACATCCAAGAAGCTGCTACCTGGAGATCTGTACATACTTTCATCAAGCATTACCATTTGCCAATTTTCTCTAAATCCAGAGCTGGCTTTGCCACTGCAGTTTCGCAGGGCCTTATAGCTGGTCCTTATGCTATCTAAGTTCCTCCTCCCATCCTTAGCTTTGGGAATCTACCCAAATGTGATGACTGCAGCAGTGAAATACGAAGAACATAGTACAGTTGTGTACACTTACCATAAATGTAGATGTTCGAGTTTATTCACTGTTGCAGTCCTAGTTACCCTCTCTCCAGCCCCCTGACTTTTATTGGCTATACCTCTATTCTTGCTTACTATGTTTAAAGCTTTTTGGTGTATTTGCTTTTTTGCTGGAGGTATAACCTTGTATATTTATAGATTTAATTGCTTCCCATTAGGGGGGCACCTGACATCTGGGGCAAGAAAAACTGATGTAATGACGTCTGCTGCATGTTTTATATCCCTGACGACCTGATGTCACGAAAGAAGAGACAGCAACTGATGCAGGACCCAAGACTTTGTTAATCAGGCCGACTGAGGGCTACCTGCATGCAGATAACCCAAATGTAATGACTGCAATAGTGAATACACTCGAACATCTACATTTATGGTAAGTTTACACAACTGTACTTTCTAATGATCATTACCTGTGATAGAAGAATTTCAGAACTTCAGGCATTGTCCTCTAAACCTGCCTGCTTGATTTTTCATAAGGATAGAGTAACATTACGTACCAACGCTCCTTTCCTTTCCTAAGGTGGTGTCAGAATCCAGTGTCAGTCAGTCCATTAATTTATCAGTTTTCTTACCTAAATTTGAAAACAAAAGTGAATATATGCTGCATTTTAGATTTTCACAGAGAGTTACTGTTTACTTGCATAGAACAAAAGAAATTAGGAAGACAGATCAATTATTTGTGTCCTTGCAGATTCTAAATTGAGCAAATCAGTTGCAGCCGTGGCTTCAGTGACATGGCTGATTGATTTCATATCATTTGTTTGCAAACCCATTAAGAGCCCATTCAGCTAGGTCCATGGCAGGTTTTTCAGTGTTTCTTTCTAGGGCTTCCATGGACAACATGTGTAGCTGCAACCTGGGCTAGTCCTCATACCTTTATCACTCATTACAAACTGGATCTGTTCTCTAGGGGAAGAGCAACCTTTGGCTCAGCTGTGCTCAGGAATATCTTTCCTTGGAGTCCATCCACTAATTTAGGTAGCTGGGGACTGTCCCAACATTTAAGGATAGAATGAAAAGTGACATCAGATAAAGAAGTTATCTTCTCACCATAATGTTCATCTGCATTGTCCATTTTCATTCTTCAACGTCCCACCAACCTTGTTCCTAAACGATTTCTGGAAGAATGAGAGATTATAAGAACACCACTTTCCTTCATGTTGAGCTGCAGATATGGCGCATACTGTTAATATTTTTATAGTCTTTCTTTGTACTTTATGTAAAACAGCAAACAAGATCTGAGGTATGGTTAGGGGTTGGTGCATTATAGGTAAGGGAGGAGCTCAAGAGCTTTTTAGTGGCCACGAGCTATAGTAACGTCTAAGTTGGATCCGAGGATAGGATCTGAACCCAACAGGTAAGGAATGAAAATGGACAACACAGATGGAATGTTATGATAAGTACTTAACTTTTTTTTTACATGATGTTATGTTAGTGGGTATGCACGTATCTCAAAGTGTGGGACTTTTCATAAGGTTTGCTGAATTTTTATTATTGGATCAGTTGAATTCAACAAGAGACCCCATCAGAGTAGTCCTGTCAAAGATCAACAGATGTTAGAATGCATTTATTATTTTTAAGCCATATCTACATCGGAGTGCTGTTCAGTATGCGTAGCAAATAATTTGCATTGGTTGTGATGTGTACCATACTTTGCTTTTTATGAGATTGTTGGAAATGTTCAGTAGGCACATGTAGATGTGACAGGGTTATGGTTGTCAAGTATACTTGGTAGATATTCTGTAGATACATGCTGATCTACCATCAAGGCCCTTAAGAAATGCAAGAGTTTGCTTTAGGATTGTAGCCCTTTAATATAGCATACTGTAATTTGGCCTTTTTATTCCTTAAAGGTTTTTCTCAAATGCTTTATTCACCAGGATTCTAGTTTGCTGATCCCTGAAGATTTCTAGTCTTAGATTTTACATATGCTTTGAATGATTTTATTCTTAAGACATTTTCACTGGCTGAAAGAAGTCCTCCCTTTTGTTTAAAATATTGCATTTTCAGGAAATGATGGGAATTCTATATGGTATGGGTTTTTTTCTGTTGTTGAATTGGACTTAGAGTTTGAATCATTGATAAAAGTTATTTTGTTATTGCATGGACCAGGCATGCATTCCTCTGCCCTTGCTTATACCAATGTGCATTTTCCTATTCTTTCAGGTCCATCCCCTTTTAAGGGTTTAATAGTACACTGTCCATGCTTAGTGGTCGTAGAGTCATAACCTTTTCCATTTTCTGGTATCAGCACCTTGGTGGTCCTAATCTTCACACCTGGAAGTGGGTTATCCATTCCTCACTGCCTTCCTGCAAGTCTGAGAAATAATGCTGCTTTAGTAGCATTCAGAGTTGAAATTGGAGACAACCTGGATTCCTAGAGCCCTGTTAAGTAAGACCAGCACATCAGCTTACAGGTGATAGTAATATTTTTGCCCTTTAGACTGCACATCCCATTTTTGATCAGAGCATTTTAACCAAATCAGAGAAGGGGTTTAAAAAGTACTTGAATAAACTGGGCAGGAAGAAGCTGCGCAGTGTGTGCAGGGGATTAGTCTGTAGTTTTGGAGTTAATGCAAGTGTGTCCTATTTCCTTTTACAGTAGTTCACATTTCAAGGGAGAACTGATTTAGAAGATGCATTAAGGGTGCATCTATACCCTGCCTTCAATGCTCTTTTCACTATGACTTCACAGGAAATACATTCATCTTTTGGGATTGTTTGGTGCTGGACTTCACTGTTTAAGAAAACGTTGACATCATGACTGAAATCACTGGTGCAGCATTCCTGATATGGGTTGCCACCACTTACATCTGGCTGGAGTACAAAAGCTTTGCCTTCTCTAGGTCATACATCCGATGAATGACTTCAGCTTGAATGGTTTGGGGTATACAGACAGATGTACATCACTGCCAGCCTGAAAGCATATTATGAATCCATTGTGACTGTTCGCTATATGGTTGTTGATATCTTTGCCTTGATTTTTATCCAGGTAAGTACTCTGTTGGAGAACCTTCCTTTTTTATATTTTGCTGAAAGTTGTAGAGGTCAGCAAGGAGGGGTGTTTGCTAGTGCGATAGATTCCGTACAAGGACTTGCATACCAGGTGTCTTTTGCATAGGCGTGGAACACTATCACAAGTCGTGCTCAATCTTTCATTAATCCATTTCCAGAACTCTTAGGTCAAGGCTTTCTCAGCACCTTTCTCGAGACCCAGCATCTTAAACTCTTGTCCTAGTCCAAGATGGCTGACCCCGCATCCTTACATGTCCCTCTGCCACTGAAAAAGAGTCCTCAAATAAATCTGCATTCCAAAGTTTCTGACTCAGATGTACTCACTGAGGTTGCAGAACCCAATATATGTCAGGCTTCTTCTTAGTTGCCCATTGTCAAGGCCATTTTGGAGGCTGGTATGAACCTTGAGGCCTTAAAAACTGCTGATAACATCTGAGGAACTGAATTTCATCACTTCCGAAAGACCGCATGGCGTCCATCGAATTTTAGTTAAGGAAGAGAGCGCATACTCTCTAATAGAATTCAGACAAGGTTATGAACTTCCACTCCTCATTCAGGTGGACATCACAATTAAAAAGAATAAAAGTTGAAGACTAGGCATGTGGCATCTTCCACAGGAGCTAGAGGTATTAATAGTCTTGGAGGTGGGTACCCCGGCCCCTTCTCCAGTCTCACCTTTCCTTGTGGCATTCCAGGATGCCTTTCAGCCCACCTTTTCTGAGCCTGATACTCAACCAACAGCTCCTAAGAGAACAGGCAGGTTTTGCAAAGTGCCTGATGACCAAAAATATTTGTACAAGAGCCCAGTGGCAGATACCTGTGCAGTCTCTCTCTTCTAATAAGTCCTCTAAGCTTCTACCCAGTGCAAATACCCTACCTACTGAAAAAGATAGGATTAATGATAGATGCGGAAAGAAGGTTTACACCTCTGCTATCCTTGCCTTTAAGGCAGTTAAATACCAGACTCAAATGACAAAGTACTTAATATCTGTCCTGCATTCCATAAACAAAGTTATACTAGATTCTCCTACAGCAGAGGCTAAACATCAAATGCAAACCTTACTATCGCAGGCCACCGAAATTGCCAGGCACAGCATTAAGTGCAGTTACAATGCTGCGGATGCTGCTTCTAGGGCAGCTGTCAGTGGTTCTTTTATTTGCAGGTATGCTAGGTTTCACAGTCAACCTATACTTTAGGATTTCAAATCTAAAATTCTGGACTTCCTATTGGACAAATACTTTAAAGTCTGGTCCTCAGTTGGCCAGCCTGTTCAAACCTCTCCAAAACCAAGGAAGATCATGAAAAACTGCAGACAGAGCCTACTTTGTAATTCTTGGGTGTACCATAGAAACTACCCATCTAAATCTGCCTCCTTCATTAGAAGGAGGCAGATTTAGATGGACACCTCTTTCATTAAAAGGGATCTTAGGACAGTTCAGAAACAAAGAAAAACCCCTAGGAAAAGCTACTCTGAAAAAACCCACAGGGAAGATGCAGCAGGAAGGCCTCACTTTGGAGGCAAAAACCCTTGTCCTTCCCTGCCCTCAGTCCCATTGCCCCTCTTTCTCGAAGACTTTGCTCTCCCTGTCCAGGTGGGAAGCTATTACCACTGACAAATGGGTCCCATCCATCACCAGGGATGGTTATGCCATGTCTTAGAAAAATATTCCCCCTTTGGTTTTATGGAGGTTGGGGCATGCCTTTCAGATATCCCTTCTAGTACCCATTAACTCAAAATCTTTTAAATCCGGGCATCATTGAGCAAGTCCCAAAGAACTTCATAGGCTGCAGACTAGATACACAGAAAATGTATGCCTTCTGCACAATTATTTCAAAAAAATCTCTCCTCTACAAGGGAGATGCTATGTAATTGGGATTCTTGGCAGCCAACCATTCCCTGGCCAGATTTTACATGAGGAAAATCCCAGTGGTACCTGAAATGTGTGTAGTCCCAGCACTGTCACCCCTTGGACATCCAGATTCCCCTCCTCCTTTGTCTATTAAAAAAAAAAAAAAAAAAAAAAAAAAAAAAAGCTACTTTGGTGGGTGAAAAAACACTTTCAAAAGAACCAAGGCAGGTTCAAACCAAGAATTCAATTCGATTCCGAACCACTGTGTAAAATGAATAAAGGCACCAGCACTACAACACGAAGAATTTATTCCAACACTCCACAGACTAAGCAAATGCTTTCACCAGTAAAACTGGCTTCCTCAGAGTCTTAAATTACAACACCGAATGCTTAGACCAAGTTAAAATACTCTCCACTTTTCACACTCATACAATAATGACTGATTAATTAATCAAACAATTAACTAAAATTAAAAATTAAATGCAACTAACTTATCAAAAGAATAATATAATATTTGAACTCTATAAATCACCATTTAAAAATTCATAAATACAAACAAATAAATAAATACATATATCCAATATATATTATGTAGTAAAAACAATTTTTATCTAAATAATACTACTTAAATATTTCAATTGAGGTTTTAAGGAAATACATTCATTTAATCCCGGGCGCCTAGTGGCATTAAGCCTAAGCTGCCATTCCATCTCTAATCTTGCTACCCTGTTTTGAATGTCACCTTTAATGTTTGGTTTGACCCTATCTATAATAAAAAATAAAAATTTGTTGAAATTAGCACATACCTTAGTGTGTAAATAAAGTGCATTGTACTCATCTTTCCTTCTAATGGAAATGACGTGTTCACTTATTCTTTCTTTCAAACTTCGTGTAGTCATGCCCACATAAAATGCATCGCATGACATACATGAAGCGATGTACACACAATTTCTAGTAGTGCAATTGCAAGCGCCTGGACATGATATTGTACGGTGATAGCCTACAACACATATATATGCCCCTACTGCTATGAATCTACATCCTTTGCATGAACCACATTTGCTCATACTAGATCTAATATTGATTTTACCCTCTCTTTCAAAAGCCAGTTTTACTGGTGAAAGCATTTGCTTAGTCTGTGGAGTGTTGGAATAAATTCTTCGTGTTGTAGTGCTGGTGCCTTTATTCATTTTACACAGTGGTTCGGAATCAAATTGAATTCTTACTTTGGTGGGTGAGACAGGTCGTCTTTGATCCAGGACTACCATTCTCACCACCATCTCCTCTTCAACAGTTTCAAACCAATGTGGCATGAAGGACATGGACAGGATCACACAGAGTGCAGGGGAAATGGTAATCTCTGTTCCTGAAAGAACATATTCTAAAGGAAATGAGGGTTCTTCTGCAGGCTTATTCATTTACCTTTGGAAACTGGGCCTCTCCTAGTGTACACAGACAGCCAGCAGTCATGGTACATAAACATGGAAGCACCAGGTCTTACCATCACTCTAGGTTAGCACTGGAGGCATGGAACTTGACAACCTAAATAAACATCATGCTCACAGCCACATAATCCCTTTTTAGGACATTGTGCTTGTAGACTCTGTAAGCTGCTCCCTGGCGGACCCCTACAAATAGACTTTGAACCGAGAGGTTTACTATATGATCACCTTTCAGTGGTGCACTCCTCAGATAGACCTGTTTGCATCAACTTCCCACCATCCGCTCCCTAGTTCTACACCAGAGCCCTTGTCACGCAGTCTGGAGGACAGATGCTTTTTCCTTCGGTGGACTGGGAAGTTCCTTTCTGCTTTTCCTCCTCTGTTGTTTCTCCCTAAAAAATTCTTCTCAAGGCACACAAAGAAGCACCCAAACTCCCTTTACTGGCACCATCTCCTGCTATTTCACCTGACAAAGGGAAATTACAGGAGAATTCCTCTTCACCCAGACCTGATAACTCAGCAAAGAGGATTGCTGCTGCACCCAAACTTTCATCTCTCAACCTGACCCAATAGAGGATAGGATTTTAATTCCTCTGAGACACCTCTTTTCTGAAGAGGTAGTTCAAGTTCTGCAAGAGGTCAGAAGACCCACTACTAGAAAGTCTTACACTGGTGAATGGAAAAACTTTTCCTATTGGTGCTGCAGGTGTAGGACCACTGTTATCACAAGTTCCTGTATTGCAGTATCTCTGCAAACCTGTTCAGTCAGGTTCGGCATACTCTACTAGAAAAGCTCACCTGTCAGCTATCAATGCCTGCCTCCCTCTTAGCTCACTACTTATGGCTAGGTAAGGCTTTTTCTCAGGGAAGTCCTACATGTTAACCCACCTCTGTCCCTCTTAGGATCTTAATTTTGTGCTAGAAAAGCATACACTGCCTTCCCTTTGAACCAGCATTTTCCATTTCTGTAAAATTCTTTACTTTGAAAAAACATCCTTCTCTTGGCTGTCACCTCTGTTTAAGAGAGTTTTTGAGTTAAAAGCTGTCATGGCCATTCTCCTTTTTCTTATTTTTCACAAGGCCAGGATGACACTCTGGGCATAAGGTAGTGAACAAGATGTCCCTTAATCAGGCCATCTTCCTACTTTCTTTCTCATTCCACCAAATGGTGCTGGAGGTTGGGTGATCTTACATTCTTTAAACATTCACAAGCAATGCTGATTTTTATCTGGGTACAACTAAACCCTTTAGAAAGACTGACTAGCTCATTTATGGAGCCATAAGCTAGGCCTGGCAAGTCTCCAAAAACTATTGCAGTTTGGATTTCTAAGGCTGTCTCTTTCTGATTCTCTCACTACGGTAAGAACATGCCATCCTTCACTAAGACGCATTGTTCTAGGGTAGTGGATTCCTCAGGAGTATTCCACAAAGGAATAGACTCCAGGTCTGTCTTAGAGGCTGTTACTTGGTTCATTGTACACACATTCACCAAACATTACAAAACTGATGCTTTTTCCATGTCCAGGGATGCCTTCCCTCAGTAGTTCTGTCCAGGCTGCTGGACAGTTCTTCTACTCAGTAGCCAACCACCTTTCTTTCCACCTTCAACTCTGAGATGCACCCATATGTCAGGAATACTGCAACAGCGCTTTCAGTCAGAACATAATACACTTGTGTAAAAACTTAACGTAACAGTAGATGTCATACTGATCAGTGTTGCAGTATTCTATCCCATCCTCCATCCGCCAATTCACCATCTCATTTCAGAATTCACTTTCTTCTCACCCTTTGCTTAACCTCTGCTCTGCTCAGTTACATGGGAACAGGGTGGGGGTTCAGTTCTTAACTGTTTGAGCTACACCCCCCTACCTGAGCAGTCTCCTCTTTCTGTAGTTTTCAGGCCACTGATTGGGAATAGTCTGAAGATCCACACTCGTATGTCCATCTGTATACACCAACATATACAAGCTGTGGTCATATGTCCGATATGTGACCTAGGGAAGGTAAAGCTTTGCACACCTGCTGCATGTCAGCAGTGACAAATCATGTGTCAGGAATACTGCAGCAGTAATCGGTAAGACATCTATGGTTATGGAAAGTGCTTACACAACAGTACTTTCTACAGTGCCCATCCTAACAGTTCTGTGATGAGTGAATGTTTTGTAGCATTGGAAGGTCTGTTTGCCTACATATTGTCCCCCCTTCCCTTTCCATTGCTACCACATCTTGTCAATGTTAGATTCTTACATCATCCTAAGCAGACTGCTGGAAGCTTGTTTCCCTATCCTGATATTTTGGCAGTAGAATAGTCCTCCTTATGGAGAATCTTCTTGTATCATATGGTAAGCGTCTTGTCATTCCAGATTTCATATCCTGTAGGGCTATTGAACTTTGAAGGACTGCCACATTGAAACTACCCAAGGCTGTAGACTGACTGTCTAATGCTGGTCAAATGGTTAAAGTCACTGTATTTTGCACAAGTTAAAGTATACCTCCCCCCAAAGTGGTTGCTTCTGTACTATAATGAGCTCTTACCAGATCTTGTAGAGACATTGTAGCAGCATTTTGGCAAAGTTGCTACAGCTTGCCAGCTGGATATGATCTTTTTGCTCAGACTGCCTGGCTTTTTAGGAGCAAAAGAAAAAAATGCTCTTATCTTAGTGTTTCCTTCTGGAGATAAGTCCCGTATGGTAGAGTAGACTGGTGCTCACACTTGGAAGGAAGAAGAAAATGAATGCGGTTTCAGTTTCCCCATTCTTGTGTCATTAGTAGAAATGTTTTCTCAAAGATGTTCTGATTCTGCTTGTACATTTGTTTAAATGATTTTTATATTTGTTGCCCTGGTGCTATGGTTGCGTAGTGAATGGCTGCTGTATAGGTGCTGAAAATCAGTCAGCCTTTTGGATTCTGCATTTATGCGGTTTGAGAATGAAGTGGCAGACATAATGGTCTTAGGCTTTTTAGGTAGATTGACATAAATGTACAGTAATGCAACACTATACTGGAGCTTGGTAGTATTGACTGATATGATCATGTTTGAGTGAAGTATTTTCTATTTTGCAGTGATAGCATAAATGGACCTATTTAATATACTACTAATTTGGCCCAAAGTGAGGGTTCTAATGCCGTTCTGACAGTGGAAGCTTCCTTCTGGTGTTGTGGGCTTTGACTTTGAAATGCTTGGACTGGTCCTTTCCTCAGCTTGGAAGATTGACACAGAAGTTTGGGTTGTGATATGCATCTCAGACTAAGGGTTTGTCGGTGGGGGAAGGGGGTTGTATTCATTGCTAAGAAATTCTGAAACCATCTTACTGCTTCATGGTGGATGCTTTTGTCTTTTAATTCTTGAGAGGCAGGCTTTGGGGTCTCAAGCATCTACTGTTGCAGTAAATGTGGAAAAGTTGCACTGAACTAAAGCAAATGTTTTTTGGAAGAGAAATGTAAAAAAAATATTTTAGAAAGTGTAAGCATTTATACCCCCCCCCCCCCCCGATAAGAAGACATATACACACACATGTTACATCAGTCAAAATGGAGTGAACTTGTGAAGATTTGAGCAGTCTTCCTGAAGCAAAATAGTTGGATTTAAAATGGTGGGGGTAACAACAAGTGGGAGAATCTAAACTGCTTTGTTAAATGCATGGGGAACTGTTGCCATAGAAAAAATGTACTGAATAAAATTTCAACAGATAATGAGATCATTCAAGAAACTGTTCTATGCATCATTTGCATAGAAACAATAACTTTCTTTCTGTGGACTGCCGCTTAAAAGTTTTTTTCCTGGCCTTATAATGATTAGTTTTTGATGGATTGTAAGCTCATAGTAATGTAACTTTTTGGCTATTAAAAAACAAAATGTTCCTCATAGTACAACTCTATCAGCAGAACTGAGTAACTACGAGTATACCTTGAATTGCAAGGGTTTAATAAGGCGAGAATAAAAAAAAAAAAAACCTTTAATTTTATTAATTAATTAATTAATTAATTAATTAATTAATTAAATTAATTAAATGGTTAAGCGCTTTAATCTAAGAATCATAGACTTCATCAGAACCCAGCATAAGGTGGCCTAACAGTTTAAATACTCAACTCATCCAATCACTGCACAGTATTACGTTAATAAATAATTCATGACCAGTTATTCTGATAACATCATATCCTGCATATATTCAGGCAAATAAAAATAAAACTCTCAAGGTAATATAAAATATAAAAATTGTGTATAATTAAAAGTGAAAAGGAAAAAAATGTTTTTTTTTTTTTTTAAAAAGGGAACATTATGTAGTACAATTGGTGAACTATTGAATTCCCTCAAACCCTAGCTTGTAACACTGGCTTGATGGAGATGTATTCATTAATTCCCAGTGGTATGGTAGCATTTAAAAGCATGTGCCATCTCACTTCTTTTCACCTGGCAGTACTTTTAAATTACCTCCTCTATTGGACTGATTAAAAACTTCTAATAAGGCAAATTTAAAAGTGGAACAGCCCATACTATCCCTGATATGCCTATGTAGTGCATTATTAGCGTCCTCTCTCCTAATAGCATATAGATGATCGTATATTCTGTCTTTAAGATGCCTCCCAGTTTTACCTACATAAAAACTGGGGCATCCTGTACACTTAGCAAAATAGATAACATTTTTAGTTTGACAGTTCCCTTTCCTGAAATGAATTAAGGTGTTATTTTTTATTGCCGACCACTAGGGACATATTTTCCAAAATGGCACAACACTGGTTGCAATGTCCACATTTTTTTGTACCACCCTTAACATTATAAGTATGTGATCTAATACTTTGAAATTTCTTTTTCAAATTGTTCCCTATTCTATGTATAAATTTTGGCTCATCCCCCACTAAAGAAAAAACTTCCTCATCACACCTAAGAATGTTCCAGTTGTTCCTGATAATTTTAACTTGTCCTGTGTGGTCATTATATGGCAGAATACATGCCCTATTGTACTCATTAACCGCTGTAGCTGCCACTGGGGGATTATCACTCCTGATATCCACCCCTAACAGGAGCTTAAATTTCTTGCCCCACTCACTGCTGACATAAGTTATAGCATCATCCACTACAATAGGTGGGTAGCAACCTTTCCCTGAACGTAGTACCTATGTATTCAAGTTCATGTATCATATCCTGATGATCCAATGTCATGCGTGCCGCCCGTATGCATTGTCCTTTAATGATGTTTTTCTTAAGCCTAAGGGGATGACAGCTGCTGTACCCCAAATAGGAGTTACTGAACGTATCTTTCCTAAAAATTTGGGACTTAAACCCACTAGTGGTCAGGGAGATGTATGTGTCCAAATATGAGATACCATCCATACTAACATGATGTGTAAGTTTTAGGAAGGAACTTGATGTATTGAGGTATTCTATAAAGGTCTCGATTTCTTTGATGTTTCCGTCCCACAAAATGAAAACATCATCCAGGTATCGAACATAACATCTAATGTTTTGGGGATACCGGTTATTAAAAATAACCTCATTTTCCCAATCCAGTAACACAAGATTGGCATAAAGTGGAGCACTAGCAGCTCCCATAGCTACTCCCTTACTTTGCCTGTAATATTCTCCCTCCAAAAAAATGAAATTATAGTCTAATTCTATACTCATGAATTCACTAATGAGGGAGATATTTTCCCATTCAAGGTCACCATATCTTCTTAAGCTGCTAATAAATCTCTCCATCCCTTCATCACGAGGGATGCATGAGGATAAGTCAACTACATCTATGGTGATCAAGATCAGATTAGGTTTCCATAAAGAGGGGGTCAGTCTACCTAGAAAATCCCAAGAGTCTCTGACTATGTGATCCATTTTCCCATAAATGGATTTCAACCATCAATCTACTTCTTTACCAAATGTTCCCCGAAATTATAGGTCAAAATGGGGGATGGAACATGTCTTTGTGAATCTTGGGAATTCCTACCATGGTAGCTAAAATGGGGTATTTAACTTTAAGAAATGTATATAGTTCACCATCCTTTCTATCCTCTACCAAGTATTCTTCCAAAAGGGCATCAATACGTTGGTACGCTATGTTTACTTCATTAATTGAAGACACCTCATATTTGTCAGAATCCTGTATAATAAGTTGCATCTCGTTCAAATAGTCATTAGTCTCGAATAAGACGACCCCTCCTCCCTTGTCTGGCTGCATGATTCTGATGTTAGGATTATTATATAATGTACACTTAGTGTCATACTCCTCCTTACTTAGGTTGTGGTGTACTGCTTGATGGCTACTATTATCCAAATATCTGTACAATTGATCCACAACTACTTTCTCAAAACTAGCCAGAGTTGGATGTAAGGGAGGGGTAAACACACTTCTCCTGTGAAGTGGTATATGAGACTGTTGCTCCTTAACCCCATGAAAATACACAGACAAATTTAACTTTCTTAAAAATTATTTGAATTCAGTTATATTATCCACTATATTAAAACTAGTATTGGGTACAAACTTAATACCCTTCCTAAATAATGCAAAATGATCATTGGTCAACTGTAAGGGAGTGTAGTTGTAAATGTAAAAATTCCCCTGTCCATATTTAACTTCTTTATACTTAATGATGCTGTCATTGTTTGAAACATCTACCAACTCCCCCTGTTCCCTCTGTGTGTGGGTGGTTGTTGTCTCCATCGGTTGTCCACCCAATAAGTTTCTTTCCCTAAAAAAAGACCTAAATTCATCCTGTCGATGTCTAGGCTCCCTGACTTGTACGCTAGGGTGCCTAGGTGTATCGATCTGAGTCTTATTCAACTTGTTTTTCTTGTTCCAACTGTAAGCATTCCCTTCTTTGTACTGTAACAAATCCCTCTTTAATTTATCACATTTTCTCATAAATGTCTTGAGTATTAGTATCTGCAAACTTAAATTGTTTTTCATATAATGTGTTCTACTGGTCAAATAATAAATCACGTGTAATACAAGTGTTTAAACTGTCAACCTGCTTTAACAGTTTAGAAAGTTTACTATCATTACACTTGATAATAAATTTCATAAAACTTATGCCAAAGCCATCAAATAACGCCGTACATTCTTTTAACATATCGTCACATAATTCAATACCCATAGGCCTCTTGAAGAAGCAAAGCCCCATAGGAGCAATTGTGAGTTCAATACACCGACTCGGATAAGAATTTTCCAGTTTTATATTTTTAATAGTATTCAGTTGTTTCCCAAAATTAAATATCATGTCCTTTAAGGTTCCTTCTTGGTCCTGACGGGAAACTTCCTTGTCCAAAAGTAAAGAATCAGTGAACTGAAAGTTGTTTGTATTAAAATAGCCCTCCAAATCTTTACTGTTACCCTGCATACAGTCCGCTGACTTCCCTGAATGCAATATATTAGAATTAATAACAGTACCTTGGTGGACGGTATTACTAACAACTGAATAGGTTCTCTTGGGAACAATTCTTTTTGGGGTGGCGCCAGATATAAGAATCCCATCGTCCGTACTGTTGCCTTGCTCAACAGAAACTGCTCGCACGGTCTCCTGCTGTTGTTCCTGACCCACAACTGCACCATAAGAGGATCCGGGATTAGGACAATCGATGCTGGGACTAGAGCTGGTGCCAAGCCCATGCCCAGTTATGAGAGTTCCAACGTTGTCACCCAAAATACGTGTAGACATCAAATGCTCACTACCTAGATCACCTGATCTGGTAGGTTGACTGCACAACTCAGTAAGTCTCGTCAGCTCCCCTTTGATGATGACCATCTCCGACTGGAGCTTGTGTATTTCGTCCCTACGAACAGGTGAAAATATGGAAGGTAATTCATCCAAGGAATTCATGGTAAAGAAAAAGAGCAACTATTAAACAAAACATTCCTCGTAGTACAACTCTATCAGCAGAACTGAATAACTGCGAGTATACCATTAATTGCAAGGGTTTAATAAGATGAGAATTCAGCAAGACGAGAATAAAAAAACTGTAATTTTATTAATTAAATAAATTAAATAAAATGGTTAAGCGCTTTCATCTAAGAATCATAGACTTCATCAGAACCCAGCATAAGGCGATCTAACAGTTTAAATACTCAACTCATCCAATCACTGCACAGTATTACATTAATAAATAATTCATGACCAGTTAATCAGATAACATCATATCCTGCATATATTCAGGCAAATAAAAATGAAATCAAGAGGTTATCTGACTAATTGGTCATGAATTAATTATTAATGTAATATTGTGCAGTGATTGGATGAGATGAGTATTTAAACTGTTAGGTCGCCTTATGCTGGGTTCTGATGAAGTCTGTGATTCTTAGATGAAAACACTTAACCATTTTATTTTATTTAATTAATAAAATTGCAGTTTTTTTTTTTATTCTCGTCTTGCTGAATTCTCGTCAACCCTTGCAATTCATGGTATACGCGTAGTTATTCTGTTCTGCTGATAACTTTTTGTCTGTTTCTTCTGATTTAAAGTTACAAGGTAAAATGATTAGAGCGTCTCTGTTCTTTCGGTCAGGAAATAATTATGATTAGCCATTTTATGGTCTGTTTTTTGGATGGCATTTTTCTGTTTACAGACTTAAAAATATCTTGTTTTGTGATGCATGCTTTATTTATGATTAGATTTTTTTTTCACATGTTTTGTCCAAGTGTTTAGTTTTGAAATTTTACGGTTGTTAATGTAAGGGTATAAAATCAGAATCTGTGCAGTACAGTTGGCATCTGCTTTTGCTGATCTTATTGCATAATGTAGCTACATATCCATGGTTGCATAGTTGTAGTTCACGACGGAAAGCCATCATGAACTCCACTCCATAGGTAGCTACTGGGCTTGTAGTCCAGGGGACCACTGAGGAGCCTAACCCAAATTCCCAGGTGCTCCAAAGCACAGTATGGCTAAGTGACTTGCTCAAGGTCACACAGTAAGTAGGCAAATGAAGACTTGGGGCATTAAACCCTGCACCCATAGGAGCTATAGCTGACAGCCTTAACCCCCTGCACCAACTGCCAGATTGTTGTATTTATTATTGCTGTGCTTGTGGATATATGTGTTTGTGTGTGTGTTTATATATATGTATATATATGTGTATATATATATATATATATATATATATATATATATATATATATGTATGTGTGTATATGTATGTGTACATAGATATAGAATATGTAAGTTTGTGTGTGTATATATACGTATACATGTGTAGTAATTTATATGTGTGTGTATATATATATATATATATATATATATATATATATATATATATATACATACACACTTATGTACCATATATGTATGTCTGTGTGTGTATATATATATATATATATATATATATATATATATATATATATATATATATATGATGAAAACACCAAGCTCAGACAACAGTTCAAGAAATTGTAAAAAATCCCAGGGAGCCGTTGAGCAACTTGAAACAATAGTCAATGTTCTCGTAGACTTACCAAGGTAAGATGGAAAATTGTATCGCTGTAGGATTCAAGCGTACATGAACATACAAAAGAGCAGGCCAAAGACTGCTTCCAAAATAGGACTATAATTCCTCGACCATTCCTCTGGTGTTCCAAGGCTGTTACAGCAATTTAATCCAACTGGTAACAGATGACAATATTAAAATGATAAAAAATAAAATTTATTGTGAGCGCTTTCGCGGCTATGTAACGCCGCTTCTTCAGACAAAAAACTTGCTGCTTGTTGGTGAGGTTACAGAGAAAAGCAGTAGTTTGAAAGTGAGGTAGATGTAATTCTTGGAAGCCATGGGTCATAGCTTTGCTCTCCAACAGTGCAGTGCAAACCTTATTTGGGTGTTTTAGGAGTTGGTCATAAGCCAAAGCAGCAGTGTTTGCTGTATTTTTAAGGCCATTCATCCTTGCACATAGTTTTTGTAACCTTATGTGAGGCAGTGATACCGAATAGGAGATTTTAGATCCTGTCACTTTAAAATGAGTACCTCACATTTACTGTATTCGCCCATTCTTCGTGGCACATTTTCCTGAATCTTCCTGTTTTCATACAAATTTTATTTCCCTGAGTGGGCATGTGAGTCCAACATGTGTGTTTTTGGTTTGTCTCTATTGTAGCATTTGTATTGCTTTTGCCTGGATTGCTTGCAATCCAATGTACATATCTTCCCCATTTACTAAAGCTTCTCCAGTGAAAATATCCTAGTCAGTGCTGCTGTACATGAAATAGGCAGTTTTGACTACCTTAATATTATATCTCTGGGGATCATCTTGGTAAAGATGAGTTGTTATTGTCCTTGCCCCTTTTCCATGCATCTCCATTTATTCTTGATGTTCATCGTGTTTCACTGTTGCAGTCATTACACTTGGGTTATCCTGCTGGCAGGCTACCCGCAGTCGGCCTGAATTCCAAAGTCCTGGTCCGGCGTCGGTTGCTGTCGCCTCTTCCCTAACTTCAGTGCTCCAGGGGTATACAAGATGCAGCCGACGCCATTTTTTTCAGTCTTTCTTGCCACACAGTGCCCGAAGCAAAAGCAGTTCGCAAGTGCCGGTTGGCCGACTCCTGAGATTTTCGAAATTGAATTTCAGATCTGAAGTCTTCAGTAAAGCTAAGTACCCCGTTGGGGAAACTTTTATATTGCTCCTGACCGATGTCAGAAAAAGTTAACAATTGTATTTCTTGTGGGAAGCAAATACCTCATAAGGATTTTCATTCTTACTGTATTCCTTGCCTAGGCCCTGACCACGACGTTGCTAGTTGTCAGTTTTGTGCTAGATTTAACCAACGCACTTAAGCGTCGGCACGATTTTGCTTTTCATTACTTTGGCCGAAGGTTTAACAATATAATGCCGTTGGAACAACCGACAACCGGAGTTCATAAAAAGCGCAAGGAAAAAGAAAAGGACAGGCATCTGAGGTACAAAACTGACTAAGCCTCTTCTAGGCCAGTCGCCGGTTCTCAGTGAGGCGCTTTAGCAGCCCCGGACACCCGCTACCTCAGAGCCACAGGCTGCCTCCGACTCCCATGTGGGGACAACTAGGCCTCTGTATACTCAAGGTATTGCGCTTCCGGAAACTAATCCCTCAGATGGGTCCGGAGCCATTGAGCAGGCATCGGCTTCTGATGTTGTTTTCAGATGTACACAGCTTTACATCAAGCCAACTTCAGCATCCAAGACAGACTAAAACAACTTTAAAGACAAGGAAACAAGTACAGCATTCTCCAGGACAAACTTCCATGCCTAAGAAACAGATGCTCAAAATGGCCGAAGACCTAAATACTTTGATCAGGGGTTCCCATCCTCCTCCTGATAAGAGGCCTAGGCAAGATACTGAAATATGATTCCTTTGATCAGGTTTCCATTTCCTTTGACTCCTCTTCAGAACAGGGATGCTCTATTCCTCCCTATGAGGATTCTGATGCTGAAGAATCTATTCCTTCAGCTTCTCCTCCTGAGGATTATTCCTTTGGGGAAACCCTGCAATACCATGAGGGAACATTTCCACTGGGAGAGCCAAGATTACTCAGAATCTAAGAAAAGGCTCTCAGACTTTCTTTTACAACCTCGGCACAGACCTCTTGCTATTCCACTTGTTCTAGACATTGTAGATGTATTTTCAGAGTCCGGACTGTCTCACGACTGTTTACCTCCTGCACCTGTTAAGCCAGACAGATACTACAGGGTTCCAGATTGTCATAAATTTCTATATAAAAGCCCTGCTGCTGACCCAGAAACTATATCTCAGGGTCCCAAAGGGGTCAAGGCCTCTACTGCAAAAAACCCTGTCCCCTCAGAGATTCAAGGGCACTGGACAGATGGGGGGGGGGGGGAGTTTACACTTCTGCTACCTTGGCTGTAAGGGCTGTAAATTGTCAGTTTCATATGCTTAAATATCAGCAATACTTAATGTCTCTGCTAAAACAGAAAATGTTGACATTCTGAATGTTCTGAGAACAAGGAAATGCAGGATTTATTGCATGCAGCTGAACAAGTGGGAAAGCATACTTTGCAATGTGGTTTTGATTCACTGGAGGCCTCTTGCAGGGCCGCTGTTACAGGTTCTGTCATTAGAAGGCATGCTTGGTTAAAGGAACAGACTCTTCCTGATCATGTTTAAGCAAAATTATTGGATGCTCCATTACAGCATGATACTTTGTTTGGTGTTAAGGCAGAAGAGGTGTTGAAGAAAATGGAGGATAAAGCTAAATCTATGCAGACAGTAAAGGATTTCTTACAGGTACAGCCACCCAGATTTAGCAGGAACTGGCCTTCTAAGAATTGGTCCTTTCCCGTGTCAGACAGGCCACAAAGAGGCAGATACAGACGCCCTAGAGGCAGACAACAGCCCCAGGGCTCATACAGGCCCAAACAATGGGGTGCTTCTACCTCCAAAAGCGGAGAAGACAAATCACAGACATATAAGGAACAGTCCCAATGACTTCCCTCTGCTAGTGCCAAGCTTTTATCTTTTGGCAGCACCCTTAGGGGGGAAGCTAGCACTTTTTTCACAAAATTGGCACATGATCACCCAGGACAAATGGGTCTTAAATATAGTCTCTCAGGGCTACAGGTTCCACTCACACCCTTCCATAGGCAAAAGGTATGCCAGACCAGCCACACAATCAATGGGCAGAGGCACAAAAACAAGTTTCATCTCTCATGGACATGAGGGCTATTCAGCCAGTGCCACAACAAGAGCAGAGACAAGGATTTTACTCAAGACTTTTTAGTACCAAGAAAGGACAAGGCATGGAGACCAATTCTGGACCTGTCTATTCTAACTACTTTTCTGGACGTTCCAAAATTCAAAATGTTGACTCTGCAGCAGCTTTTTTTCCCATGCTGGGCAAGAAGGCTTGGCTTTTAACTTTGGACCTCAAAGAGGTATTACCTGCATGTTCCAATCAGACAATCTTGCAGAAGATACCCCAGATTCATAGCTGGCTCAATGCACTACCAATTCTCTGTACTACCCTTTGGCTTATCTACTGCGCCAAGGGTCTTCACAAAATGCCTGGCACCAGTAATTGCATATTGCAGACAAAGAGGAATTCAAATATATCCCTACTTGGACGACTGCCTTATTCAAGCAGAGACCAAAGACATTCTACTAAAGCATCTGGCTTTGTAAAAAGATTACTAATTTGCCTAGGGTACACAGTAAACGAAAAGAAATCAAAACTAGTACCCTCTCAAGAGATAATATACCTGGGTGCAAGCTTAAATGCAACTGCCCAGATGGCTTATTTCACGCCAGACAAACAGAGGCAACTGACTTCTTACTTTGAAAGCATGGCAACAAAGACCCAGTTATCTGCAAGAAAAATTCTGCAGGCTCTGGGCTACATGGCATCCTGCATTCTGCTATTTCCATATGCAAGACTGCATATGAGGAAACTACAATGGTATCTAAAAAGTGTTTGGACTCAACATTGCCACAGCCTGTAATCATTAATTTCACTCATTCCCTGCCTGCAGCAGGAGTTTCGTTGGTGGGCACAGGCCTGTCACCACAACAAGGGGCAGCCATTCACTTTACCCACAGCCGGGCAAACACTAACAACAGATGCATCAGATTATGCCTGGGGGCCCACATGGCAGGAAAATGTATTCAGGGCACATGGCCCCGCAAGCCAAAGGCATCTTCACATCAATCAGAAAGAGATTCTAGCTGTACAAAATGCCCTCACAGCCTTCAAGGACCTACTTCATCCAGAACAGCTGCTGATAAAGACGGACAACACCACAGTCATGTGGTACATAAACAAGCAGGGGGGGCACACATTCCTACCCCCTGTGCAGACAAGCCATGATTTTGTGGAACACGGCATTGACTTACCAAGTACACCTGCAAGCACAATTCCTGCCAGGAAAAACAAATGCTCTGGCAGATGAACTAAGCAGAAATCTCATGGATCCTCACAAGTGGAAACTAGTTCCTCAAATCTTCAACATAACAAGAAAATGGGGATGCCCAGACATAGATCTTTTTGCCTCCCCTCACAACTGCCAACTTCAGAGATTCTGCACAAGGACTTATCACAAACAAGCATGGAAAGTGGATGCTTTGTCATTCAGCTGGAACAATCTTACAGTATATGCCTTTCCTCCACTGCCTTTCCTCCCCAAGGTACTCCTAAAGGTCAGACAAAAGAAGCCACAAATGATACTAATTGCCCTGGATTGGCCATGCCAGCACTGGTACCCAATCCTAAGGAGCTTGTCTCAAGGCCCAGCCTGGACATTGCCTCAAATTCCTCATTCACTGATCCAACAAAACAATCAGATCCTGCACAACCAACTCAGAACCCTAAATCTAAGAATTGGTCCTTTCCCGTATCAGACAGGCCACAAAGAGGCAGATACAGACGCCCTAGAGGCAGACAACAGCTCCAGGGCTCATACAGGCCCAAACAATGGGGGTGCTTCTACCTCCAAAAGCCCAGCACCAGAAAATCTTATGCAAAAAAATGGAAGAGATTCTGTGCTTGGAACCAGGCACAAGGAATTGACACGCTTGTTCCAAATATTCCACAGATTATACAATATCTGAGATGCTGGACAAAGGCCTGTCCTTCTCATCAATTAAGATCCATGTCTCTGCCATTTCAGCTCATTACAATACGGACCCACCTATTTTTTCACATCCATTGCTTAGGCAGTACCTCGGGGGGGCAAAAACATAAGACGACCAAGGAGAGCACCAGTACCTGCATGGGACCTCAATTTTGTCTTGGAAAAACTCACACTGCCTCCTTTTGAGCCAGCCAATACAGCTGAGATAAAATTCTTATGGAAAACAGCTCTGCTCCAAGCAATAACTTCAGCAAGAGGAGTCTGAGTTACAGGCATTAATGGCTGTGGAACCTTTTATTATCTTCCATCTGGACAGGGTTTTTCTAAGGGCAAACCCAACATTTATGCCTAAGGAAGTGTCCAGTGTGGCTCTTAACCAAACCATTCATTTGCCTACTTTTTACCCAAACCCACAGAATAAAAGGAGAGACTTCTGCATTCTTTGGACATACACAGACAGCTACACTTCTACTTGGACAAAACTAAAGCTTTCAGAAAGACTGAGCAATGTTTAGTGGCATATGCTGCAGGATCACAAGGAAAGGCTATCTCAAAGCAGACTATTTCAAAATGGATAGGACACTGCATTAGTTTCTGCTATTCACAACATGGCAAATCAGTGCCTAAGGGCATTAGACCACATTCTACCAGGGCAGCAGCCACCTCAGCAGCCTTCATCAGAGGAGTACCAACCAAGGATATTTTGGAGACTGCAACTTGGACTTCAGTGCACACTTTTACTAAGCACGACCACTTACCTCTTTACTCTAAATCCAGAGCAGGCTTTGCCACTGCAGTTCTGCAGGGCCTCGTAGCCACTCCTAATTCTATTTAGACCCAGCCGCCCAACCTCAGCTTTGGGATTCAACCAGGGTTGCCAGACGTTCCTATTTGGGTGGGACTGTCCCGAGATCAGCAGCCTGATCCCGAGTCCCGCCCTGCCGGTTTAAATCCCGGCCAGCCTCCGCTTTTTTTTTTTTTTTGATTGTCCCGTATACCTGGCATATGGGCCAATCAAAAATTGCTAAACACGGAGCTTCTTGTGTTCCGCATTAAACACAAGAAGCTCTGTGTTTAGCGATTTTTGATTTGCTCATATGCTGGTATACGGGCCAATCAAAAATCGCTGAACACGGAGCTACTTGTGTTGAATGCGGAACTGCAATGCATTAAACACGAGAAGCTCCGTGTTTAGTGAAGGGCTACTGAGCAAGCTCTGTTCTTTAATGTGTTCCGCATTAAAGACCTTTTTTTTTGTTGCTGTGAGAGACCTTCTTTTTTTTTTTGTCCCTACCTGGGGGGCTGGAAATCTGGCAACCCTGGATTCAACCCAAGTGTAATGACTGCAACAGTGAGACATGATGAACATAGTACAGTTGTGTACCTACCATAAATGTAGATGTTCGAGTGTATTCACTGTTGCAGTCCAGGTTACCCACCCACCATCCCCCATTCTTTGCTGGGACTTATCTGTACTTCTCTATTCTATACAACCTATGTGGTGCATTTGCTTGTAGATGAAGGTAATGTTTATTTTAATGCATGCTTTTTATAAGTGATGTTTTTTAGCATACCCTTTTGGGGGCACCTGACATCTGGGGCAATTAAAACTGAAGAAAATGGTGTCTGCTGCATCTTATATACCCCTGGCACACTGACATCAGGGAAGAGGCGACAGCAACCGACGCCGGACCAGGACTTTGGAATTCAGGCCCGACTGCAAGTAGCCTGCCAGCGGGATAACCCAAGTGTAATGACTGCAACAGTGAATACACTCGAACATCTACATTTATGGTAGGTACACAACTGTACTTTCTCAGTCTTGTTGAATGTTCATACCATTGCTTTTATTTCAGGCTCCTTCAGTTCTTCTCCACAGAAATTCGTTGATCTTTGACGGGAAAGGATCGCGTAAGGTGGAGGAGCTTGTGACCACTGAAGTGGAGTTCTTGATATGATTGGTTTGGATGCCTGTATCGCCATGTGAAGGCTTAATGTTTTATTTGCCCTTGACTGGGAAAGTCTGACTCTGCAAGACCCATTTTCATTGGAGGGCTCCACAAGAGAAAATGACATGAATCCTGACAGAAAAAAAGATTTTTAAATTTATAACACAATACATCAGATTTTTTTTTTTACGCAAAATCTAAACTTTAACAAGACTCATTTTGGAAGAACGGTAACTTGAAGGGTAATGCATAGTTGCAAAAATGATTTAGATAATGTCTTAGATAAATGTATCTGATAAGAAAAACTAGAAGTTAAAGCTTAAGGTGGGGTGTGCATGGGAAGATGGCAAGATGGATGGATAGTGGAGTGTTAGTTGATGAGAAGAGTAAAAGTGAAGAGTATCTGCTCTGGTTAGTGAATGTTATAGATGGCAGATTATTTTAAGGAGGGCTAGAAAGGCATTTGGAAGTTAGAGTAGCATACGAGAATGGTTTGAGGAGGAGACTACCCTGGGGAACAAGAATGACAGACACGTTTGTTTTAGGTGTAAAATAAGGTTTTGACTGTATTTACTTTTCCTACCCATTTTAAGTCGGTAGGGATTTGATTCCCGAGAGTTGAGACTAATGGGAGTAGAGAAAGAGAGAGAATCTCCAACATTTTGTGACTTGTTGATAGTAGTACTTCATTGGTAGAGAGAAGGTCTGTGGTTGTCTAAGGCAGTATATTAAGTGTATTATGTAGTACTGGGTGTTTATCTGGAGAGTATAATAGGTTGTGAGCTAGTTAGGAAGTTTCAGCCAGTGTTATCTGTTTTAATAGCAGCTAGTGGTGTGTTGTGTACATGGAAGGTTGGTTGCAAATTTAGCTACTTTGTAGCAGCATGTGGTCAGTGTAGCATTCTGGGTGATATTGATGTTTGTAAGAATGGGGAAAACAGAGTTGTGATGAGAGGAGATAGGTTGATGGTAAGGATAATCTTAGCAGTGTTTGATACTGTTTGACCCTGTAGAGTAAGCGGATTTTTTTTAAATATATGATGGTTAGACTTGAGATTGCCATCAATTACGACTCCAAGTAGTTTTATTTTACTTTGTTTATACTTTAGTGTTACTTGAGGTAATGTGAAATGTTTATTTCTGGTTTAAGTATTGTTTTGTAGCGAATAGTATGTTTTTGGGAGATTGAGAAATAGCCAGGATTCGATGTCAGTAAAAGTGTGGTGGGTGTTTTCCTGTAATTTATTCATGAATGGGGCACAGCAAATGAAGGTTGAATCATCGGCATATTGTATGAGGTTGATCAGTTGAGTGGGTGTATGAAGTTTATGAAGTTTTTAACTAAGTGAGGGCAAAGTCTAGATCCTTGAAACACGTGCTGAGACTGCTTGAAATTCCTGTGAGATGATGCCACCATTTACTGCTTGCTGGCGATTGGATATATAGCTGTGGAACCAGAAAAGAACGGACAGGGAGAATTCTAGTGTAGCAATATCAAAAAGGGCTTTTGGAGAGACTCTGTATTTGAGTACTTTAGGTTGTGGAACAGTGATGAAACTACATTGCCTTTACCTTTGTTTCCTATTTTTTGTTATAACTATGTTGTTGAACCTAGGGAGAGCTGTAGTTTATTGGTTGAGTCAGAAACCATGTTGGGTCTTGGACAAAAGATTGTACTTGGTTATATATACTACTTTCTTTGCAAGCTGACTGAATTGCCTTGATGTGTTGATTACTGCAGTAGGCAGCTTTCTTGGTTACTTATTTTATGAGTGTTGGCTGATCACACTTTAAGCAGGCATTGTTCAACATTGCTTGTCACAGGATTACGGGACTTGAACTTTGATGTACAAGCTGTTATGCTGAGTCTAATCTTCTCAGCATGTATCCAAGCTTTTTGGGTGCTGACCGTCTGGAAACTTGCCTCACAGCTGAAGTTTGGTAAAAAGTGACTTCCCTAAATGTATTTGTATCTGCCAAAATATTTTTGGTTGGGTCCAGTATGCATCTGTTATGAGATTTCAGTTAGTTTGCCTGAAGTGTAACAATACTTGGCAGTTTGTCATAAATGACATGTTATTCATAAAGTAGACTACCTCTTATCTGGCCTGTCTTTAACCTGTCATCAAATTTCTGCCATAGTCCTAGCAAAAGACAACAGAGAAGAAAAGCACTTCCTCCTCCTCTGGACTAAATGACAGACATTTGAGTTTTAGACTTAATATTTATGAGAAAAATGCATACTGACACACATCCTGTTCTAGCTGATTTATAACCTGCAAATAGGTTCATAGGTTCATACTTGTTCTAGCTGATTTATAACCTGCAAATAGGTTCATAGGTTCATACTAGGCTATCTGCCCTAGGGCATTTATAAGCCTAGCCAGAGTGTGTCTGGCTTTCACCACCCCTTAGGATGAGAATACTATACCCATTAGTTTGCTGTGCCTCTGTCCAGCAGTGACACAGAGATGATTCCCTGGGTAAACCTATGATCTCCCATCCACTCATCAAGATTTCTCTTGAACAGAGTCAGTGAGGGGCTCTGCCTCACATGGACTGGGATTCTGTTCCATAGTGTAGGGAGTCTCTGGGTGATGAATCTGTCCCTCCAGCACGTCCTATTTATATCCGTGTTGAGGTTTAAGTCTCTTGCTCTCGTGGCTCTGGTGGATTTGGATTTTTTGAGGTGGAGCATGTCCATTAATTCCGGGTTGGACATGGCCTTGTATGTCAGGCACAGATCACCTCTGAGCAGACGGTATGCGACTGAATAGAGCTGGAGTTTCTTCAGTCGGGCAGCGTATGACATATGTTTGAGCCCCTTTATCCTTTTGGTGAGGAACTTTTGGGGTCTTTCCAACTGCTGCAGGTGTCGGGTAAGGTACATTCCGAATGGGGCGTTGTACTCAATCATTGGTCTGATAAGTGAAGAGTACAGGGGTACAATGACCTCTCCTGATCTGGATGTGAATCCCTTCATGATCAGGTTTGTTTGCTTTTTCTGATTAACCATTCGTTTATCCAGCCTAATGTCCTGTCCTAGCGAGACCGGATAAGAGGGCATCTACTGTATCTTTACTGTTGAATCTTTTTCATTGGCTTTTCATAGGTTCATAGGTAGGTACTAGGCTATCAGCCCTAGGGCCTATACAAGCATAGTCAAAAAGGTACCCTGGCTTTCGCCACCCAAGAAAATAAATTTCCTGTGCCCCATGTTGAGCAGAGGCACAGAGGTGATCCCGGGGTGAATTTCTATTTCCCATCCAGTCAAGATTTTTCTTGAGGAGTGCTAATGAGGAGCTTTGTTTGATATAGATAGGTAGTTTGTTCCAAGGTATGGGAAGTCTTTGGGACAGGAATCTATCCCTCCAGCATGTTCTGTTTATTGTGGTGACAAGGTTTAGGTCCCTAGAGCATGTAGCTCGGAGGGATTGGGATTTCTTTAAGTGGAGCATGTCCAAAAGCTCTGGGTTTGACATAGCTTTGTATGTTAGGCAGAGATCGCCTCTGAGTAGGCAATATGTGACGGAGTAAAGCTGGAGTTTTTTGAGATGGTCTGCATAGGGCATCTGTTTGAGGCCAGTAATCCTCTTTTTGAGGAATTTCTGTGGCCTTTCCGGTTGTAGATGTCTTGTGAGGTACATACCAAAAGGGGCATTTTACTCTATAATGGGTCTAATGAGTGACAAGTAGAGGGGGATAATGACCTCTTTTTTTTTCCTGGATGTGAAAACTTTTGTGATGATGTGCCACGTAGAAAGATTTCCTGACTACTGTGAAGATGTGATTATCAAAGGAGAGACTACTGTCCACCTGTGTCCCAAGGTCTCTTATCACACTTTCGGTGTTCAGTAGACTACCCACCTATGTGGTTGTTCATGGGTACAGAGTTTTTACTAAAGGGGATGACTGTGCACTTTTTGGCATTGAGCTTGAGGCCATGGCTTTGATACCAGGCATCTGTTTCAGTGAGACCCTTTTGTAGGATGTCCACATCGTTAGGAGTTTCAGTTCTGGCACCTAGTTTGCAGTCCTCTGCGAACTTCGTTATCGAAAGACCTTCTGTGTTAGCCTGTACTTCAGAAAAGTGGATACCAAACAGGAGAGGACCCAGGACTGAACCCTGTGGTCCTCCAGTTGTCACTGGTCTGAAGTCTGATTTGGAGTCGGCTGCTTTCACACCGTGGGTTTTGTCAGTGAGCCAATTGGCAACCCATCTTGTGACATAGGGACTTATACCTAGTTTAGTGAGTTTATAATTCCAGAGTGGGAGATGGTGTCAAAAGCCTTGGTGACATCTAGATAGGCTGTGTGAACCACCTTACCCTCATCTACGGCTTTGGTGACTGCTTCAAAGAAGTCAGTCAGGTTTAGGAGACATGATCTGCCTTTTACAAACCCGAAGTGGGTGGCGTCCAGAGTTTGGAGATTACCAATGTCTTTGTTTATAAGTTCCATGGCTTTGCAGACCAGGCTTGTTAGGCTAATGGGGCAGTCTGTGGTGGCTTCCCCTTTGTGGAATGGGATAATTGTCACTGTGCGCCATTCAGTGGGCACAAAGCCTGAGGTGAGGCTGTGATTGAACATGGTGCTTGGGTGGAGTGCCAGTTCATTCTGTAGCTCATGTAGATAGCAGGCTGGGATGTTGTCAGGTCCCATGGATGCTGTGTTCTTGGCTTTGGAGTGTGTGGTTTTTACCTGTGCAGCAGTGATTACAGGAACTTTGCATTCTTCTGGTATAGAGATGGGCCCTTTAGGGGGTGAGAGGGGTAAAGTTAGCACTGAACCTATCTGCCAGGATGTTAGCAGTATCAGTTGGCTCTGTATAATTAGTGCCATTGTGCTGTAACTCAGAGTAGATCTGAGTGTTGCCATTGAGATTCTTGACATAGCAATAGAATGCTTTGTGGTTGTCTTTAGAATCAATGGCGATTTTGTTTTCATAACTAGCTTTGGAAGATTTTATGAGGGATCTCAGCTTCTTACTGAGGCTGACCAGGGAGTTCCACCAGTCATGGGATTTTACATTCTTGCAACAGTTTTTCTTCTGTTGTAGTGTTTGTTTATGGCAGGGGACCACCAGATTGGCTTCCTCTTTTTTTGGAGGATATCATCTTGGTTCTGTTAGGGATAGCACGATCCATGCAATTGTGTAAGTGCTTATAAAGTGCATTTGTGTAGGATTCCGCAGTTGTACCTATATTGTCTGTCTGCATGGGTGTTGTGAAGTTTGCCACTTCTGTCTTAAGCATGAAGTTGGCTTTGGAGAAATTTTTTACAGTGGTTTCCCTAATGGGGAGTGGGGGTGAAATATGGATGTCTAGGCTGATTAGCTTGTGGTCTGATCTGACCAACGTGGAATTGACCTCTGTGGAACACCAGTCGCCCATGTTGGTAATGACCAGGTCTAGGATATTGCTGCTCCTTGTACGGGTGTGGATAAGTTCATCCAAGGTGTTGGAATTTATGAATTCCAGAAAATGTTGAGCAAAAGGTTTGGTACATGAGTAGTTTTCCCAGTTAATGGTGGGGTATTTGAAATCACCCATTATTAGGTTGTTGGGTTGTACCCTAATATTTTTCAGTGCATCAAGAAATGGAGTGGGAATCCTGGGGCATGGTGGGGGATCTGTAGCATGTTACAATTTGGATTGCGGTCTTCCCCAGAGTTAGTTGCACTTATATAATCTCAGGTGCATTACGCTGAGCTACTAGCCTGGAGGTGTGGATATCCGTAATGTTTCCATTCCATTTGCCCAATTGGAGCTTATTTTGATTAGTTCTTTAAGCTGCATGCTTTGCAAGTGTGAGATATCTTTTTATGCAAAAATTCATGAAGGAAGTAGTGCTGCTTTTGCTTTAAAATGGTGCATGTCACAGATGTGGTCGGCATATCTGCAGTGCTATGATGTGTTCTGTAGAGGTACAGTGATATGGTTTGGCATATGGCTGGTGGTGTTAATGAAACTAATTTTATTTTTGAGTTATGTTTGGTTTTGAAAAACTGGTTTCCTCTGTGGCTGCAAAAAATATGTTGCGCTTCATCAGAAAACCTGAAGATATTGAGGTTACTTGGAGATATTATTTTTACTTATTTGATTCATCTCTAGGAAGAAGAACAGATAAACAAAGTCTCAATCAAGTCAAGGATTCCAAAAGACTGTAAGTTTTAAAATTAGCATTGTATTCTCAGTAATGACGAAGTAGCATGGAGTGATTTAAAAAACCTGGGTAAACTGTAGTTGCACAATTTGCGTTTAGCTTCTTTATTTTGACATTTTTCTTGTGACCCCTTTGTTACTCGAGTGCATATAATTTTCTGTGGTTTAGCTTTGACACTGAGGACAACACAGCTTTCAATTAGTTTTTTTTTCTTTATTTTTCTGTTGCCTAGGTAAATAAACCTTATAAATCCATTTCCACCATGGCTGGTTCTTCAAGTGCATTGTGAGGCTAGTTTGGACTAGTCAGTCGTCCACATAGTTTGGAGGTGGAAGAAAAGTAGATTACCTGTAAAAAGCCACGTACTTGGCATACTAACAAGTTGTCCACATGACAAGAGTAGAACTGAACCTTGGAGCTGTGAGGCAGAGATCTTAATCACCAAAGTAGGGGTTCCCCAGGACATAATTTAATTTCCTTCCTAATGTAGTTTTTGGAGGTTTTCTTTAATCATTCCACAAATCATCAGGTTTTCTTTGCAGTAGAAGCCAGGAAAGAAAGGACCTTTCAAACCCTGGATATGTATTTACAGTTCAGGAGTTATCTGGATGTGATGCACATGCTTAGGATGACATCTGTTCTTTTAATTTAAGTGGGGGCAAGGCTTACAGTTGTCAAGCAGGCAGTACTAAAATGGTCTGCCAGCTACATTGTTTCTCTGTCAGGCAGCTAACTTGTCTGTTATTACAAATCCAATGTTCACTCAGTACATTTGTCTAAAGGTGTGGCTTCCTCCATTGCTGTCTTTAAAAGGATCTCTATTTCAGACATGTTTCCTAGCCATTTGATCTTTGATGCACACTGTGAAGATAATGTGAAGGCTGCCAGCCTAGCTAGAATTTTGTAAATAATTCTGTCATTTGTAAATATTATTAAAATAAGCCACAGGCTTGTTCTCTTAAATGGAAGAAATTTGTGTTAAATGTTGAATGTGGAAAATGTAACAGTGCACTCTGCTGGAAGAAAGCTGCTAAGTCAATGATAAGTCAAGCCTGAGCCGTGATGTCTGAACCAGCAGATTTTTTCTATTGTTTTGAGACCAGAGTTAATTGGTAGATTTCACATATATAATGTCTTTAATTGCTCTGGTTTCCTGACCAGGTGCAAGATCAAAAGTATGTTAAACTCTGAGTTTGTTAGCCTGGGAAACCAGAGAAGTGTCAAGAATGGTGTAATGTGAAGCAGTACTGTGTTGTCAATTTAAGGACAGAGAGCATTTTTGATTTTGTCTAAAGCTGCCGACAACTCACTAGTACTCTGCTTTGCTCTATATGCAAGTTTATTTAGAACTGTGATTGCTCTTAGATGTAGATAGAAAATAGTAAGTTTAGTCTAGCTGTTTTCTGTATTGATGTTAGATCTATTCTACTGTATTATTTTAAGCATTTTCCTGTTATTTCTGAACTCTTGACTAGCAAGTATTGTCTTGTGTTTTTATTATTTAATCTGATGTTATTAATCATGTTTCCATTCATCACTGCTAGGTTCAGTTCTGAGCCCTTGGAACAGAGTCGGCCGATTACCAAGTTCGCGCCAGCCAAAAAAACTCTTGAGCTAAGTCTACCCAGAATGCCCTTCTCCCTGTTACCTCAGATCTCGTTTGCTGCATAGCTGTAAAGCCGCGTTTTAGCCGAGCTCTCAGCGAAGTAAACTCTTTTTTGATATTTGTGTAAAAAATTTTGGATATTCTCATATTTTACTAAAGCTTTAATATTTCTAGGGTCTCTTCTTCGATCTAAACATACATTCTCCACCCAACCCATTGTTACCATTGGTAAACTTAAGTACCATTGTTGGTATGGCCTTTTCCCTTACCCTTGTGGTATTTCTTCAATATTGCTTTCTCTTACCTAACTTGTTAGCTTTTTATCTCTATTCGGGTGTTTCCCTTTCTTTACATATACAATGTGTTGTAATATTGGTAATTTTCTTGTGTTTTTTTAATTGAGTGACTTCATTATTGTTGGATTATACAGTTAGTTGTGGTGTCCTTTCTGTTAAAATGTCACATAAGAAGTGTACCTTTAGCTTTAAGCATTGTACTTCTTGCCTAACAGTGACTTGCATGATGACTGTGTATACTGTCAAGTTATCGTTGGAGTATAAATCTGCCACTTCGGCTCCGCCTTCCTCGGTTCTGACCATCTCAAAACCTTCGATACCAATGCCTGTATTGGCGCAGACCCTGCCTCTGGCACCGATCATAGATCTTACTATGCCTGTTTCGACTTCGGCACCTATAGCTACTTTGGCTCAGGGCACAACTTCGACTTCAGTTTCCATTTTGGAACCAACCGTTTCGGCCCAAAGTGCCACTTCTGCACCGAGCGTTGTACTGACCTCACTGGATCCTGACCCCTTTGCTTCCGGTCTCAAAACTAGAGACTTCGGTAGCAGCAGACATTGCAGCATGGACCAGGTACTTTCTCTTGGTAGACCCATTTCTGGGACAAGCATATAGCCCATTTCTCAAATGTCCTGACTCCCCATCTGGAGTATCCACTAGGTTCACCAGGAGCCTTTTAGAACACGATGTGGTGTGTCTTGTGGAAAAGCTGTTGGTAGCCAGGGGGATTCCACCACTTTCTAAAACCCATCCACCTGCTGGACTTGGGATGCCTTATCCACGGACACCATCTTGCACTCCTTCGACCATCTCGGTTTCAAAACCTTCTGTTCCAACGTCCTTCTTGGAACGCACCACCTCAGCGCCTATGGTGCACCTCTCTCTGGCTCTGAGTTTGTCCCTTTGGTCTTCGGTTCCCACCGAGCCAGTCCTTCCTCAGTCTGGGAATTGGGGGACTGGCGCATCAGCCTGGGGTACGGTGTCGACTTTCTCCTTGGTTCCCTTCTCAACGCCGATGGTTGCGTCCGTGCCGATCTTGCTTGAGGCTCCCACTTGGGGGCGGGTCTTTCAGAGTGGGATGTGATCTCGGTCCTGAGATTGTCTTTTTCATTTCCGGGCTCCCATCCTTCTTCGGTTGGGCCCCTCTTCCATGCAATGGAGGGGGCCCGTGCTTCTGGTAGCACTCCTATGATGTCGGAATTCCAGATGTTCTTCGTGTTTCACTGTTGCAGTCATTACATTTTTGTTATCTGCTAGCAGTAGCCCTCAGTCGGCCTGATTAACAAAGTCTTGGGTCCTGTGTCGGATGCTGTCCCTTCTTCCATTACGTCAGGGGTATAAAACATGCAGCTGATGCCATTACATCTGTCTTTCTTGCCATGCGGTGCCTGAAGCAGAAGCAGTTCACAAGTGCTGGACTCCTGTAGTTTTCGTTTTCGAGTTTCAGAACCAATGTCTTCAACTAAAGCTAAGTACCCCGTTGGGGAAACTTTTCATGATCCTTACCAATGTCAGTAAAAGTTAATAATTGCATTACTTGTGGAAAGCAAATACCTCAAAGATTTTCATTCGTACTGTATTCCCTGCCTGGGCCCTGACCACGACGTACCTTGCTGTCTGTTTTGTGCTTTATTTAATCAGTGCACTATACATCGTCTGTATATTTTCACTTCTAAATATTTTGGTTCTCTGTTTAATTATCCAGAAATGTCGGTTAGCCATCCGACTACTGGGATTCTGAAAAAGCGCAAAGATAAAGACAGAGACGGGCCCCCTAGGTCCAAAGCTGCCAACGACGCTTCTAAGCCAGTCAACAGTTTGCTGGTAGTCAGTGAGGCACTTTCGCAGCCCCTGATACCCACTAGTTCTGATTTGCAGGCCTCCCATTCGGAGTCCACTATGCCGCGCAATGCTTCAACTGTGGAACCTGTGGATGGGTCCAGAGCCACTGTGCAGGAACCGGCTTCTGAGGGTGTATTCAGGCCTACGGACTTGCATATTAAACTGACACCTCCTTCTTTATTTAGGCCTAAATCTCGAACCATGCCTAAGAAACCGACGCCCAGGCCGCATGCTCAGGCCTATATGCCTAAAAAACAAATAGGAATGGCTGAAGATCATACAACTTTAATCGGGGGAAGCCAACCTCCCCCTTCTAAGAGATCTAGGACTGAAGTTGCTTATGAATCTTCTGACCAGGATTCTGATTTTTCTGATTCTTCTGATGATCTGGATTTGTCCTGATCTACTTATGAGGATTTTGATGCAGAGGACTCTATTCCCTCTGCTTCCCCTCCAGAGGATTTTTCTTTTGGTGAAACCTTACATACTCTAAGGGAGCATTTCCACTGGGAAAGCCAGGATTTCTCTTATTCAAAAAAGAGGCTTAGGGATTTCTTACTCCTGCCTCAGCATAGGCCTTTAGCTATACCTCCTGTACTAGACATCGTTGATGATGCCTTTTCGGAATCTAGTTTGGTCCCTGATTCTTTGCCTCCTGCTCCCAGAAAACCTGACAGATATTACAGGGTTCCTGATTCACACAAGTTTCTTTTTAAAAGTCCTATTGCGGATCCAGAGAATATTTCACAGGGACCCAAGGGCATTAAGGCTTCTACTGCTAAAAATCCTACCCCTTCTGATAGAGACTCCAGGGCGCTGGATAGATGGGGTAAGAAGGTTTACACTTCTGCAACCTTGGCCATTAGGGCTTTAAACTGCTAGTTTGATATGTTAAAGTATTAACATGTTATTGGGTTGCTTAAACAGAAAATGATGTTGATTCCTGACTGTGCTGAAAATAAAAAAATTACAGGATTTAATGCATTCTGCTGAACAGGTTGTTAAACATACCTTGCAATGTGGATTTCATTCATTAGAGGCCTGTTGCAGGGCTGCTGTTACTGGGTCTGTGCTCAGAAGGCATGCCTGGCTTAAGGAGCAATCTTTGCCTGATCATGTTAAAGCTAAACTGTTGGATGCTCCCTTAAATCAGGACTGCCTTTTTGGCAACAAAGCTGAGGAAGTTCTTAAAAAGATGGAAGATAAAGCTAAATCTTTGCAAACTGTTAAAGATTTCTTGCAAGTTCAGCCTCCTAGATTTAGTGTAGGCATTGACCCACTAAGAATTGGTTCTTTCCAGCCCCTTCCAGGCCTTCTCAAGCCAAACCCAGACACAGCAGAAACCCCAGATTTCAGTTCCAGGGGACACACAAGACTAAGCAGTGGGGGATTTCCGCACCCAAATCTGGGAGTAGTAAGACCCCCCCCCCATGGAAAACTGTCTCATTGACTTGCTTTTAAAACTTCCAAGCACTTCCCAACTTGGATGCTCCTTTAGGCGGAAAGATTGGTCTGCAGGCCAGAAACTGGGAACTCATTACCCAGGACAAATTGGTTTTAAATATAGTGTCCCAAGGATACAGATTTCACTTCCACACGTTACCAACACCAAGCAGGTGTCCAGATCTACCCCCAAATCAGTGGGCAGAGGCCCAAAATCAAGTTCTCTCTTAAGCATGGGGGCTATTCAGTTGGTACCAGAAGAGGAAAAGGGACAAGGTTTCCATTTGAGACTTTTCCTGGTACCCAAAAAAGGCAATACACGGCATCCTATCCTGGACCTTTCTACTCTAAACACCTTTCTGGTGATTCCAAAATTCAAAATGCTGACTCTTCACCAGTTGCTTCCTATGCTAGGCAGAGATGCATGGTTGGCAACACTAGACTTGAAGCATACCTGTGCATCCCTATCAGGGAGTCTTGCAGAAGATACCTACACTTCAAAGCAGGCTGCATGCACTATCAGTTCTCTGCACTGCCCTTTGGCTTATCTACTGCGCCCAGGGTATTCACAAAGTGCTGCAGTTATTGCATTTTGCAGGCAAAGAAATATTCAAATATACCCATACCTGGACGGTTGTCTAATTCAGGCAGAAATCCAGGACATACTTTTGAATCATTTGGCCTTTGTTCAAAAGGTGCTGACTTGTCTGGGGTACACCATAAATGAAAATAAATCACACCTGGTACCTTGTCAACAAATTATATTCCTGGGAGCAGGCTTGAATACAACTTCTCAGATGACTTTTCTCACACCAGAGAAATGGATTAATTTGACCACCTACTTCTAACAAGTGGCCACAAAAAAACAGCTATCTGCAAGGCAAATGCTGCAAGCCTTTGGGTTCATGGCCTCCTGCATTCTTCTAATTCCATATGTAAGGCTGCATATGAGGAAACTACAATGGTATCCCAAAAGCCTATGGTGTCAACATTCACAGGATCTAGAAGCAATGATTCCTGTCATACCTCACCTATGCCTAGAGTTCCTTTGGTGGGCAGAGGCCTGCCACCAAATCAGGGGACTACCATTCACACTACCCCCTGCCGCCCAAACCTTAACAGACGCATCAGACTATGCATGGGGGGGTTCACTTGGCAGGGAAGTGCATTCAGGGCAAATGGAACCAAAGTCAAATGCACCTGCACATAAATCAAAAAGAAATGTCAGCTGTACAGAATGCTCTGACAGCCTTCAAGGACCACATTCTAATGGTAAAGACGGACAACATCACTGTCATGTGGTACATAAGCAGGGGGGGGGGTACACATTCTTACCTCCTTTTTAGACTAGCCATGGCATTGTGGAACACAGCCTTGAGCTACCAAGTGCATCTACAAGCTCAATTCCTTCCAGGAAAACTAAATACACTGGCAGATGGGCTAAGCAGAAACCTCATGGACCCGCAATAGTGGAAACTGGAACCAAGGATTTTCAACATGTTGACAAGCATGTGGGGGAGCCCAGATATTGACCTGTTTGCCACCTCCCAGAACCATCAATTGGACAAATTTTGCACAAGGATTCCCCACAAGCTAGCTTGGAAAGTGGTTGCTCTATCCTTCAGCTGGAAAACCGTATCAGTTTATGCCTTTTCTCCTCTGCCTCTGCTCTCCAAGATACTACTAAAGATCAAACAGGACAAGCCAAGGACGATTTTAATTGCACCAGACTGGCCATGCCAACACTGGTACCCCCTTTTGCGCAGTGTCATGCTTGGCCCCATGGCACCTGCCTCAGACTCCTTCCCTGTTGTCTCAGCAGGAGAACCAGATTCTGCACCCTCAGCTGCAAACCCTGAACCTAGCAGCCTGACTAATTACCTAATCTCTCCTTTACCATCCCTCAGTAAATCAGTGATGGATATCATTTTAGAGGCAAGGAGGCCTAGTACTAGAAAATCTTATGCTGCAAAATGGAAAAGATTTTGTGCCTGGAGTCAATCTCAAGGGATGAGCGCAGCAGTGCCCAATTTACCTCAGATTCTACAGTACTTGACTGAGATGCTTCATAAAGGCTTGTCCTTTTCCTCCATCAAAATTCATGCCTCAGCCATTTCAGCTCATTACAGCAAAGTGCCTCGCCTTTTCTCTCACCCACTGCTCAAGCAGTTCCTCAGAGGGGCCAAAAATTTAAGGCCACCCAAGAGAGCTCCAACTCCAGGCTGGGACCTTAACTTTGTCTTGGAGAAACTCACTCTTCCTCCTTTTGAGCCAGCTGCTACCGCAAATTTAAAATTCCTTTCCTGGAAAACAGCTTTCCTTTTATAGCAATCACTTCTGCAAGAAGGGTATCTGAATTACAGGCCCTTATGGCAGTGGAGCCTTTCATCATCTTTCATGCGGACAGGGTGTACCTCAGAATCAATCCTTCTTTCATGCCCAAGGTGGTATCCAGTGTGGCTCTTAATCAGTCCATTCATTTGACTACCTTCTTTCCTAACCCACAGAACAAAGGGGAACGGATACTGCACTCATTAGATGTGCACAGACAACTTAGATTTTACTTGGACAGGACTAAACCTCAAAAGGAAATCTGAACAACTGCTGGTGGTATTTGCTACAGAGACAGAGGGGAAAGCTATTTCAAAGCAAACCATTTCAAAATGGATAGGCCACTGCATTCATTTCTGCTATAAGCACAATGGAAAACCTATCCCACAGGGCATCAGACCCCATTCAACCACGGCTGCATCTACCTCCACAGCTGTTCTCAGGGGCGTTACTACCAGGGACATCCTAGAAGCCGCTACCTGGAGTTCTGTACATACTTTCACCAAGCATTATCATTTGCCAATTTTCTCTAAAGCCAGAGCTGGCTTTGCCACTGCAGTCTTGCAGGGTCTTATAGCTGGTCCTAATTCTATTTAAATTCCTCCTCCCAACCTTAGCTTTGGGAATCTACCCAAATGTAATGACTGCAACAGTGAAACATGAAGAACATAGTACAGTTGTGTACACTTACCATAAGTGTAGATGTTAGAGTGTATTCACTGTTACAGTCCTGGTTACCCTCCCTCCAGCCCCCTAACCTCTTTTGGCTATACCTCTACTCTCCCTTACTGTGCTCAAAAAGCTTTTTGGTGTATTTACTTTTTTGTTGGAGGTATATCCTTGTAATTCTAGATTTAATTGCTTCCCATTAGGGGGGCACCTGACATCTGGGGCAAGAAAAACTGATATAATGGCATTGGCTGCATGTTTTATACCCCTGACGACCTGACGTCATGGAAGAAGGGACAGCATCTGACACAGGACCCAAGACTTTGTTAATCAGGCTGACTGAGGGCTACTGCAAGCAGGTAACCCAAATGTAATGACTGCAACAGTGAATACACTTGAACATCTACATTTATGGTAAGTGTACACAACTGAACTTTTTTGCCCCCTGAGCTGCAGCTGTCAGACCCCCCCCCCCCCGGGACACCGGGCAGAGAAGCTGCAGGGCACCCCTGTTCAGGGTACCTACTCTTCAGAGTCCTCCTCAGAGACCCCCAGTGAGGAGCCCCCTTGAAAGAAGACGTGCAGGAGGAAGCTCGTGGACTCACCTGAAGAGGCATTAATGGAAGACCCAAGTTACAATGATGGTGAAACGTTCCTACGGTCACCTCCTGGTGATTGTCTCCTTCAGAGACATCCAGGAATTGTTAAAACAGAGAGGTGGCTGGAAGCCCTCCATCCCTTTGTCTGAGGAGTCTGTGTTCCTGCAGGCTTTTTGTGCCCGGCCATCTACCTCTTGGATGACCCCGCCTGCTGATGAACTCTTTCGGCTCATCGTGCAGCGAGCATGGAAGAACCCTGATTCCATTGATGCGATTTCCTGGAGACCAGACACAATTCTGTCCCTTCCTGCTGAGAATCCGCACTGGTCGAAAGGATTACCAGTTGATGCTAGGATGTTGGCGTTGGGCAAGAAAAAGGACTTTGCTGAGGAAAGACCTGCTGTTCACCTGCCCAACAGGGAGTCCCGGGTGGTGGACAGACTTGGGAAGCGTGTTTTTGCATCAGGGACCTTTGCTATATGGTCCTTGAATTATTTGGTACATTTTATGAGGCTCCAGAGGGATTTTGTCTCCGAACTCTCTGGGACACTCAGGACAGTTGTCTGATGAGGTCAGGGACCAAGTGGCCTCGCAGCTAGCAACCCTGGAATCAATATCCAACTCGTCCATGAGTTTGCTCTCACACGTGACTGAAGGGGCGCCTAGAGCAGTGGGTTCAGGCATTGTTATGAGACGTCATGCCTGAATGCGCATCTGTGACCTCATGGATCCCTTCACGTCTTCCTTTCTGAATGCTCCCATCGAAGCTTCATCCCTCTTTGGCTCCAAATTGAAGGACACACTAGCCAGGTGTGAGCAAGACAGAAAAACCCTGTCTGCTGTACGCCTACGATTTTCCAACCCTCAACATACCTTCTCCAGGAATCCGAGGAGTGGGAAAATGTGGCATTAGAAATCTCAGGTTTCTTTCTGTGCCACACGTGGTGATACTCCCAGAGGCAGAGGGGGTAACAATTCTGGAAGATGCCCCTATAGAGACAGAGGGGGTCCTCACAACCAAGGCTCGAGGGGATCTTTCTCTGGACAGCCTTATCAGTGCTGCTGAGGGGCGGCCCGATTGCTTACATCAGGAAGCAGTATGTGGTTGTTTCTCCCTGCACCAGGCTGCCTGGCACTCTATCACCACCGATTGTTGGGTGCAGAATATTATCACCAGAGGTTACAACATTCCCCTTTCTTGTCAACCAAATTTTCCAAGAAAACTTCCCGACGTGCCACCCAGTCAAAGGGAAGCAGCAGCTTCAGAGATTATAAAGCTGGCTCAAGAGAGTCATCCAACCAGTCCCACCAGAACAGCGCGGATCTGGATTTTACTCTAGATTCTTTTTGGTGCCAAAAAAGACTGGGACTGGATACCCATTTTGGATCTCAGCAGCTTAAACAAGTCTGTCACCCAAATCAAATTCCGGATGGTCACGGTTCATTCCATCCTTCCCTTTTTAAGAGAAGGTGATTGGATGTGCTCTATAGATCTCTGGGAGGCATATTACATCAATATGGACAACCGCTCCAGGAGTCTGCTTTGCTTTTGGCTAGGAGCCAGTCATTACCAATTCTGTGCCCTGCCATTCGGTCTCTCTACAGCCCCCAGAGTGTTCACGAAATGCATGGCAGTGGTAACAGCTCACTTTGAGACTGAAAGGATTCCGAGTGTTTCCATATCTAAACGACTGGTTCCTTACCGCCCCCACCAAGCATCTTCTGGTAACTGCTCTACAACATACTCTTTCTCCGGCAAAATTGTTAGGAATAACGATACATTGGGAGAAATCAAATCTTATGCAACAAGAGAGCTCAGTGGAGCAGTGTTCAATACTCATTCCTGCCTAGTATCACTCCCTCTTCACAGACTCCACCGATTGAGGCTTCAAATCAGAGTGATTCTTTCTCAAACATCAGTCCCTGCAAGACACATTCTCCAAGCTTTGGGTTCTGTGTCTGCGTCAATTCCAATAGTGCCTCTAGCAAAGCTACATATGCGAATTCTGCAATGGCTCCTTCTGAGTCAGTGGTTCCCAAACTGTCATTCCCTTGATTACAAGATTCGAATAACCAACTCTTGCAAGCAGGACCTGCTGTGGTGGATGAAGCCAGACGAAGATCTTTGGGGCCGACCTTTTTAACCCTCCCAGCCCACAGCCATTGTGACCATGGATGCTTCCTTGATCGGGTGGGGGGGCATTTTCAGGGAAAGAATGTCTAAGGCACATGGTCCACCTCTGACACCTACCTGCATATCCGTGTCCTAGAACTGAGGGCCATACTGTTAGCGTTGCAGGGATTCCATGCGACTCTCCCCTACGGGACAATTGCAATCTAATCAGACAATATGTCAGTGGTCTGGTACATCAGCAAGCAAGGAGGAACCAAGTCCTACCCCCTTTGTCGAGATGCCATGAGACTGACAATGGGCGATAGCTTCCAACCACTTTGTGATAAAGCATATCCTGGGGAGCCCCAAAGTAATTGCAGATGGACTGAACAGATGCATCCTAATGCCCCACGAGTGGTCCCTCAACCCCGAGGTGGCGTCTGTAATCTTCAGCCACTGAGGCCAGCCTTGCTGCGATCTTTTCACCTCCCCATCAAACACCAAGTGCAGCATGTACTTCACCCTACTTCCCCCACAGGGGGAGTCACTGAGGGAAGCTCTGATCAACGATTTGCCCACGGAACTTCATTACTCCTATCCTCCCATTCCTCTGATCCCACAATTTCTAAAGAAAGCTCTTCGGTTGAGATGCAAGTTAATCCTCATTGCCCCATTCTGGCCTCGACAAGTTTGTTTCCCCTTTCTTTGCCCTCACCTAGTATTTTCACCATGGATTCATGACCCTCTACCAGATCTGATCACTCACCCCCAAGGGCTGAGTCACCCGAATCTGTCCACTCTCAAGCTGACAGCTTGGTTTCTCCACTTCCGCTAGTCACCAGGCAGGCTAACCTCTCCTCATCTTTTTGAGACCTCATTCTGGCCTCTCACAAACCATCCACCAGAAGACTATATCAGGATAAATGGAAAAGGTTTTCCATTTGGTCCAAGGATAACATGCTAGACCTGTATTCGGTGCCAGTTACTGCGGTGCTTCAATATTTGGCTACGTTTTTTGATAACGGAGCTTCTGTCTCTACAGTTCGTGTACATCTTGCGGCAGTTTCCAACTTCCACAATGGTATAGATGGTGCCCTTCTTATTTCGTTACTCCTTTGCAAGGCTTTCTTCTAAGGGGCTTCTTATCTCAAGCTTCTTCTCAGACAGCCTGTAGTGCCATGAAACCTCACTTTAGTCCTCCAGTCTTTGACTCAAAAGCCCTTTGAGTCTGCGGCTAAGTGTGACCTAAAGTTTTTGTCTTGGAAATCTTTGTTCCTGGTAGCCATTACCTCTGCCAGAAGAGTCTCTGAGCTGCAGGCATTGTGTATCAAGAGGTCCTACATGTTTTTTCACAAAGACAGAGTGTCACTTCGAATGAACCAATCCTTTCTTCCCAAAGTGGTTTCTGAATTCTCTGTTAACCAGTCCATTGATCTACCAGTGTTTCTGAATTTTGACAGTAGAGGAGAGTATTGCCTTCACACCTTAGACGTAAGTAGACAATTAAGGTTTAACCTAGACAGGACCAAACCTATCTGTAAATCTGAACAGCTTTTCATCTTCTCGGGACCCAAAAATGGGAGAGGCTGTGTCCAAGGTTACATTATCAAAATGGCTAAGGGACTGCATATGTGTCACTTATTCCCTCCATAATGAATCCATGGCAAAAGTTAAAGCCCACTCCACTAGATCTTTGGCAACTTCTATAGCATTCCATTCCAGGGCATCCATGGATGACATCTATGCAGCAGCTACTTGGGCTAAGCCTTATACCTTTATCAAGCATTACAAGTTGGACCCGGTCTCCAGTGGGAGAGCTGCCTTCGGCTGAATTGTACTCGGGAATGTTCTTCCATAAGGGCTGCCCATGGACCTCAAGGTAGCTCTGGATTCTGTCCCATCAGTGATGAATGGAAAGAAGATTAACAACATTAGATAAAGAAGTTATGTCTTATCATAACGTTCCATCTGTGTTGTTCATCTCTTTTCTTCACTTCCCATCCTCCTTCCCCCTCCAAAGGCTCCTGGGGGGATGCTTTGGGTCAAAGTGGTGCACTAGGGTGCTTGCATAGAAGTGGCCTCTGCATTACTTCCTTTCTTAGCAAACTGGATCTGAGGTAACAGAGAAAAGGGCATTCTGGGTAGAGATGACTCGAGTTTTTATGGCTGGCGCGAGCTTGGTAATAGGCCGACTCGGTTCCTTGGGCTCAGATCCGAACCCATCAGTGATGAATGAAAGATGAACAACACAGATGGAACGTTATGGTAAGGCATAACTTCTTTTTATTAAATATTTTTAAACTTTCCAGCTGTGGCTGTTTTGTGTAGAGATAATTTAAGCTCTAGAGTACATTGCATGTATATAGTGATACTGTCCAAGCCACTCCAATAGCTTTAGTCCTGGTTCACACTTACTGTTTGGATAATAATGCACAGTAATAATTGGATACCCTTTGGTAAAGGGCCTTATTAGTAGCTGATATTAGTGGTTGGTGGCAGCTGGTATTACCTTGTAGTCTTGTAGGAAGGGGCATAGCTGGAGAACCTGTGCCAGCCTTCCCCAGGGGTGTCTGTGTTTGTATATAACTCGTATCTTAGAGTGTGTATCCGCTACTTGGGCAGGCACACAAAGCACTGGTTGGATAGCGAGGGTCCTTGAGGTTTTAGCTTGACTACTAGATTGAGACCCATACTCTATAGCTGTGCCAGTGGGGAGTCTTATTGGGGATCTGGAGAGAATGGGAGAAACCAGCCCCAGACTGACTGTGATCTCTGTGTGCTCTTAAGGGAAATTGCACTTTACTGTGTGTACTTATATTTCCTAATGTGGATGCCCCTCACTGGTGTTAGTGGTGATTATTGAGGCTCCTTGATTACTGGGCCAGTACACAGGCATCGCATATTAATTGGTTGGCAGTGGTGAGATATCCACATCACATATTAATTGGTTGGCGATTGGCTTGTAGTGGTGTGGATAATGAATTCCTGTAACTTGTGCACAGTGATCACTGAAGGTGTTTTTGTACTCTAAATCAGCCATGCAGTGAAGTTCAGAGTTCTGATCACAATTGTTTTATTTCTTTTGTTAGCTTAATTAGTCAGGGAGAGCAGGCAAGCATGTCAGCAGAGGAGTATGGCAAGCTGTCAAGGGAGCCAGTTGGTAGAGATGTGCTAGGCTAAGGGACTGGTGCATAGAAATCTGACTAAGGCGGTTATGGTCACAGCTGCATCAGAAGACAGCAAGTCAGGAGGGCGATCAGACTGGCTGTGGAAGTGCACAACACTCGGAGAATGGACAGCTGAACCTTTCTGCGGAGGACTTAAACATCCATCTGGAGCTGAAGACACTTGCATTTTAGGCAAGGCATTTGGAAACAGAAGCAGCAGAGAGATTGAGGCATCTACAGGCTGAGGAGAATGAGAAACTGCTACGCCTGAAAGCTGAGAAGTAAAGGCAGAGGCCTAGCCAAATAATTCCCTGGATATTTCTTCCCACAATATTTACTTCCCTGGACCCCTGTCTAGCAGGGCAACTGACGTGATCCCTGGGATGAATTTTGTATCTCCCATCCAATCGTCAAGGTTCCTTTTGAAGAGGGCCAAGGAGGTGCTCTGCTTGACATGTATGGGCAGACTATTCCAGAGTATGAGGAGTCTCTGGGTCAGGAACCTATCCCTCCAGTATGTTTTGTTCATTGGGATGACAAGGTTTAGATCCCTGGAGCGTGTGGCTCTGAGAGATTGAGATTTCTTTAAATGGAGCATGTCCAACAGCTCAGGGTTTGACATGGCCTTGTATGTTAAGTAGAGATCGCCTCTGAGTAGACAATATGCCACAGTGTGTAGCTGGAGTTTTTTTAGACTGTCAGCATAGGACATCTGCTTTAGGTCTGTGATTCTTTGTGAGGTATTTCTGTGGCCTTTCCAGCTGTTGCAGATGTCTTGTGAGGTACATACCAAATGGGGCGTTGTACTCTATAATGGGTCTAATGAGGGATGAGTACAGTGAGACAATGACCGCCTTTTTTCTGGATGAAAAGCCCTTCGTGATTAGGTGTGCCACATAGGATTTCCTGACTGTTGTGGTGATGTGTTTATCGAAGGTGAGACAACTGTCCACCTATGTCCCTAAGTCTCTCATCATACTTTATCAGTGTTTAGTTTAGTGTACTGCCACCTATGTGGTAATTCATGGGTACATGATTTTTCCCAAAGGGGATAACTATACATCTGAAGTAGGAACTTCATTTGTCAGCAACCTTTGGGATACGGATCTGATCTCGGATCCGAGCCGGCAACTTCTATCACAGCATAGATCCGAGCTCCTAGCTCCTCCCTTTACCCATAATCCCCTGCCAACCCTGACTGACCTCAGATCTAGTTTGCCACTCTTCAAGCAACAGCTAGATTCCTGAGCTCTTGGTCAGATTCTGTGAGAAAAGAAGTTTTTCACTTTTTTCTTGTATTCCTTTTGAGCAAGTGTCTGTGTGTGTGTTTAGGTTTCCCTTAAAGCTAATTTCTCTCTCTAGCTTAAATTAGCTTAATTTTTATTTTTATTTCTCCTCCCTGCCCTCGCTGGTCGCAGTGTGTGTGTAGTGTGTAGGGGCCTAGTGAGTGTGTTTCCTTTCAGTGATGTCGGAGGCCTCTAAAGCCATTTTTTCGAAATGCACCAAGTGTGGTCACAAGCTTTCACCGGCTGATGGCCACACTCGGTGCGTTAGGTGCCTTGGGGTTGAACACCTCTCCTCGGGTTGCACGATTTGAGCTGCGTTCAACCCCAGGGCACTTAAGGATCGGAGGCCGAAGCTAGTTCTGGTGGGCCTTCTGCCCCCAGACCCGGCTCTGGCCTCCGGTACTTCTGTGACCGCTACCCAGTCATCGGTAGCGGCCACTCCTGCCCCCCTCCCTCCGACCTGGACTCAACCTCCCACTGTGGCTTCGGAGGTGAGGAAGGCCAGGAAAGAGAAGCGGAGGGAGAAGCACCTTAAGCGGCGGGCTGAAGACTCCTCCTCGGCCCCGCCTGCCAAACGGGCTTCTCCCTCCAGGGTTTCTGGTTTGCCTCCTCCTTGGATCCGATTCCCTTGCTTCTCACCGGGACCTGAGGAGGAGGTAACCCGGCCCACGTCAAGGTCATTGAGGCGGCACTCCAGACCTGCCTCGGTGGCCTCCTCGAGGTCCACCTTCAGTATGTCGGATGCGGACATGGACCGGATGATGAGGAGGTTCATCCAGGCCCTCCGGGGGGGAGCTCGACCCCCTTTTTTGCTCCTATCGCTCCTTCTCCGACCCGTCTTCCGGGTTCGGAGCTGTCTGAGCCGAGTCGCGTTGTATCCGGGGGTGTGTCGGAGCCGACAGTGCTAGGCACTTCGGCTCTGATTCCGAGTTTGTCGGATCCGACCTCTCGGAGCCGTGGGCAGAGCTTCGGATTTGATGGACTCTGTGTGCTTTCGGCCCAGTCCCGGTCGGAGCGTGCGGGTCCTTTGGATCAGATAGTCTCGGCTCCGGGTCCGATCCCCGCCTCGGATCCAAGTGGGAGTCTGATCTCGGATCCGTCAGAGAGCGGCTCCCCCTCTGCTTTTGCGGTGGTGGAGAGGGTACTGTTGAGTGCATCCAGGCCTCCGGTCCTGGCTTCGGCTCCCCCCTGCACTCCCTCTCAGCTGGTCCTGGCTCCCCTCACCCGGCCTTCAGGGCAGCCTGCTTCAGCGCCTCTAGGTGTTCCATTGGAACAGGATATTGCTGGTGAGGACTCCTCGGACAGCCCCCCCGAGGAGGTTCCTCGCAAGTTGAAGTGCAAAAGGAGGCACGTGGACTCTCCTGAGTCCCTCACTAAAGATACGGACTTGGATGAAGGGGAAGGCTCCCCAAGGTCACCCCCCCAAGGATGTCTCCTTTGGAGACATGGAAATGCTCAGAATCGGGGGGGGGGTGGTCTGCCCCCAAGGCTTCCTCCGAGTCCGTATTCCTAGAGGCATTCGAGGCAGGGCCATCTACCTCTTGGGTGTCCCCTCCCCCCGACCCCTTGGTGGATCTTATAACCACTAGGGCTTGGAGGGAGCCGGACACTGTAGAGCCTGTTCCCAAGCGCCCGGACAAAATCTTGAGCCCCCCCCGTCAGAGAGAACCCATTGGAGCAGAGGTCCCCCTGTGGATGCCATGTTGGTGGCGGCAACCACCAAGAGAGAGTTGGCTCAGGAGAGTCCCATGGTTCATCCACCGGGCAAGGAGTCTCACGCGATGGACAGCCTTGGGAAGTGGGCCTTCAGTTCAGCGACCTTCTCCATGAGGGCCCTGAACTATACGGCATACGTCATTCGGATGCAGTGCGATCTAATTAAAGAATACGCTGCTTCCCCCCCAGGATCCATGTCGGAAGGGGACAAGCAACTGTACTCCTCTCGAATGTCCACCCTACGTTCTATTTCCAACACCTCTATGTGGCTTTTGTCTCATGCCACTGAGGGAGCCGCTAGAGCAGGCGGAGTCGGGCTGGTCATGAGGAGGCAAGCCTGGCTCCGACATTGTGACTTCTCGGAACCCTTTAAGGCGTCATTTGCGAATGCCCCTTTTGATGGTTCTGCATTGTTTGGCAAAACCGTTCACGATACCCTTGTCCAGAGTGAGAAAGACGGGAAGATGTCTGCCATCGGAGTCCGCTTCTCTGCTCCCCAGAGGTCCTTTGCTAAGAACCAAAAGGGTCAGAAGAAGATGTGGTTCCGGAAATCGCATCAATTCCAGTCTGCTCTGGACAGCCAGTCCTCTCGTGACAAAGGACGACAGGGAGGACACCACCCTAGAGGCAGAGGGGGTCCCAGGAGTTTTGGGTCCAGAGAACCCTTCTCTGAGAGGCCCACACAGAACCCCTAAGGGGTTTACCCGGCTGCTCCACTCTGGAGGCAGTCTGGGGACGTTTTTCGAGGCACCTAGCAATGTGGGAGTCCATAACAACGGATTGCTGGGTGCTTCGTGTTATATCCAGAGGCTACCAAATTCCCTTTCTTGTAACCCCCAGAATCAGAAGCCTCCCCGATGTACCACCCAATCAGAGGGAGGCGGCTGCTACAGAAATTCAGCAGCTCTTGCAAAAAAGAGCCATCCAGCCCGTCCCCCCAGATCAGCTCGGATCAGGCTTTTGCTCCGGGTTCTTTCTGGTGCCAAAAAAGACGGGGGACGCGAGGCCCATCCTGGACCTCTCTCTCTTGAACCTGGCAGTACCAAAAGTAAAGTTCCAGATGGTCACATTGCAATCTATTCTCCCACTACTGCGGGAGAACGACTGGATGTGCTCAATAGACCTCAAGGACGCGTACTAGCATATTATCATAGACAGACGCTCCAGGAGGTTTCTCCGCTTCCGGCTGGGAATCAGCCATTTCCAGTTCAGGGCCCTTCCCTTCAGTCTCACCTCAGCCCCCAGGGTGTTCACCAAGGTCTTGGCAGCGATAGCGGCCCACCTGAGACTCCAGGGAATTCAGGTCTTTCCGTACCTGGACGACTGGCTCCTTTTGCCCCAACAAGGCATCTTCTTTGCTCATGCAGGGATTATTTCCTCAATCTGGCTCCACTCTTAGGGTTGACCATCAACATGGCCAAATCTTCCCTGGCTCCTACACAAGTATTGGATTTCATAGGGGCGAGGTTGGACTCCAGACTGATGCTTGCTTTCTTGACTCCAGATCGGCTTCAGAACCTGAGGTTGCACATGCAGGCCATCCTTCAACTTCAAGCTCCTTCGGCGGAATTGGTCCTGAGGGCTCTAGGGTCCATGGCGGCAGCAATTCCGCTGCTGCCATTGGCCCGGCTGAATGAGGGTCATACAGTGGACCCTCCAGGTACAATGGTCCCTATATCGCAATCCCCTGTCTTATCCCATTCCCTTAAGCAGGGTTTGCAAAACGTCACTAGTGTGGTGGCTCCAGTCCTCCAATCTCCACACGGGACGCCCCTTCTCGCTGCCTCCGCCAGTCGCCACAGTGACCACGGATGCTTCTCGCCTGGGGTGGGGGGGCACTATTTGGGCAGAACAGTCCAAGGCACGTGGAACGACATAGAGACCTCATTGCATATCAACGTCCTGGAGATGAGGGCGGTGCTTTTGACGTTGCAAGCACTTCACAACCCTCTTCCAGTGGGGACGATTGCGGTACAGATGGACAACATGTCAGTCGTCTGGTACATCAAGAAACAGGGGGGAACCAGGTCTTACTCCCTCTGCCGCGAGGCCATGAGAGTGTGGGAATGGGTGATATCCACCAACCGCTTCTCATCGCAACGCACATTCTGGGACGGTCCAACATTTTAGCGGACAGGCTCAGTCGTACTATCCTGACTCCTTACGAGTGGTCTCTCAATCCTCTAGTGGCAGAGCAAGTATTTGCCCGATGGGGGCGACCTTGTTGCGATCTTTTTGCCTCTCCCTCAAATACCAAATGCAACGATTACTTCGCTCTGATCCCCCCTCCGGGGGAGTCCTCGAGAGAGACTCTAGTTCATGCTTGGCCTCCCGGTCTGCTTTATGCTTACCCGCATCTGCCCCTGATGTTAAAACTATTGCAGAAAGCCAGTCAGTTGGGGAGCATTGCCCCATTCTGGCCTCGTCAGACGTGGTTCCCTTACCTATGGTCTCACCTGATTCATCCGCCCTGGATTCTGGATCCCCTCCCGGATCTCATTTCACACCCCCTGGGTCTCCCAACTCAGAACCTGGCCAACCTAAAGCTGACAGCTTGGTTGCTCCAGTTCCACTCCTGATAAGGACTCCCGGAATCTCATCACCAGTCAAAGCCATTCTAGTAGCAGCTCACAAGCCTTCCACCAGAAGGGTCTATTGGAGTAAATGGAAACGTTTTTCCATTTGGGCAGAGCACCGTCATTTAGATCCCTTTACGGCGCCGGTAGCATCGGTTCTAGATTTTCTAACTTCTCTCTTTCACCAGGGGGCTAGTTCTTCCACGGTCAAGGTGCAACTTGCAGCAATTTCACACTATCATGTAGGGCAGGAGTCAGGCCCGCTTATTACTTCCAAACTGTGTAAGACCTTCCTTAAGGGTACCTTCCTCCTCAGGCCCCCGGTCAAAGAGGTGGTACCTCCATGGGGTTTATCCCTAGTTTTACAGGCCTTGACTAGCCCCCCTTTCGAGCCGGCGGCCACTGTTGATCTTAAATACCTCTCTTGAAAAACGGCCTTTTTGGTGGTCATAACTTCAGCCAAGAGGGTCTCGGAACTCCAGGCTCTCTGTGTCAAACCACCGTATTTGGTCTTCCACCCAGACAGAGTTCTCCTCAGGATCAGTCCGTCTTTTCTACCTAAGGTATCTTCAGAAGCTAACATTAATCAGTCTATTAAACTTCCAGTATTCTTCCCCAACTATCAAAACAAAGGAGAGTATAAGCTGCACTCTTTAGACATGCACAGACAACTACGTTTTTATATTCATCGAACTACTGGTCATAGGCAATCCGATCAGTTGTTTGTCTCCTTTGCCTAAAACAACTTCGGCAAGTCTGTTTCTAAAGTTACCCTCTCCCGATGGATATCTAGTTGTATTCTCTTAGCATATCAGAGCTCGGGAAGGCCTGCACCTCAGGGAGTCCGTGCTCATTCTACTAGGGCCGTTGCTACATCGGCTGCTTTAAAGGCTAGGGTTTCTCTGGATGACATTTGTTCCGCAGCCACTTGGGCTTCATCTCATACCTTTATCAGCCACTACAAAGTAGATATTGTCTCCCGAGGTAGGGCGTCTTTTGGCTCTGCAGTGCTCCGGAATATTCTTCCATGAAGGCGACCCAAGATTTAGATAGCTGGGGACTCTGTCCCAAAGGTTGCTGACAAATGAAGTTCCTAGTTCAGATTAAGAAGTTATGTACTCACCATAACGTTCCATCTGAGTAGTTATCTTCATTTGTCTGCAACCATCCCCCCCCCCTTCCCCCTGACCAATATGATCCTACTTGGGGTTCTTTAGATTAGTTCCCTCTGGGACACAGTATTAGCTGTGCTATGGGGCAAATTTGATCTGAGGTCAGTCAGGGTTGGCAGGGGGTTATGGGTAAAGGGAGGAGCTAGGAGCTCGGATCTATGCTGTGATAGAAGTTGCCGGCTCGGATGCGTATCCCAAAGGTTACAGACAAATGAAGATACCTACTCAGATGGAACGTTATGGTGAGTACATAACTTCTTAATTTCTTGGCATTAAGCTTGAGCCCATGGCTCTGGCACCAAGCATCTGTTTCTGTAAGGCCCTTTTGTAGAATATCCACATAATTTGGGGATTCAGTAATGGCACCCAGTTTGCAGTCATCTTCGAACTTTGTTAGCCAGAGTCCCTTAGTGTTGGCCTGTACTTCAGAGAAGTAGATGCCAAACAAGAGCGGTCCCAGGACTGAACCTTGAGGTACTCCACTTGTCACTTGTCTGGAGCTGGATTTGGAGTTGGCTACTTTTACAGTCTGGGTTCTGTCAGTAAGCCAGTTAGCAACCCATTAAGTGACGTAGGGATTTATGCCCAGCTTAGTAAGTTTATCTATGATTCCAGAATGGGGGATGGTGTCGAAGGCCTTGGCGAGGTCCAGATAGGCTGTGTGGACTGCCTTATCCTCGTCCACAGCTCTGGTGACTGATTTGAAGAAGTCAGGTTCAGGAGACAAGATCGGCCCTTCACGAACCCAAACTGGGTGGGTTTCAGTGTTTGAAGCTTGCCAATGTCTTTGTTTATAAGTTCCATGATAATGCGTTCCATGCCCTTGCAGATCAGGCTGGTCAGACTGATGGGACGGTAGTTCTCAGGATCCAAGGTGGATCCCCCCTTGTGGAGTGGGATAACTGTAGCTGTGCACCCTCCGTGGGCATGAAGCTTGAGGTGAGGCTATGATTAAACGCGACACTTAGGTGAGGTGTCACTTCATTTTGTAGTTCATGTAGTAAATAGCCCAGGATGTCATCTGGTCCCTTGGATGCTGTATTCTTAGCTTTGGGGAGTGCGGTTTCTACCTGTATGGCTGTGATTACTGGAATTTGGCAATCTTTTGGTGATTGAGGCTCCTTGATTAGTAGGCCACTGGACCACTGGCCGCATGAAAAGGAGATGCTGACTCTTTGCCAGAGTTATGGGGATAATGGGGAAGGGAGTAACTGGAGCCCAGTCGCACAAAAAGTCAGTAAATTTCTTCTGCAGTTTAGAGAGGAATAATTTTGATAGTTTTATTTATATGTTTGAGAGAGTATGTAAGCAGTATGATGTTGACCAAAGACTTTGGGTGGTGTTCCAGACCCCCCCTTACTCCATGGTAAAGCTGTAGCTGTGTTGTCTGAACTTGCTGATTGTGAATATTTTTGATTATACTGCCAAGAGTCACTTGTTAGAATGTTTTAAGCTAACACCGAAACTTATAGGAAAAAGTTTTGTGAGCATAGACACAAGGCAGATGAAAGTGTGTGTGAATATGTTGCTGAACTGAGCACTTATTTTCATAGGTGCGTGAGTGGATGTCAGGTCACCACTTTTGAAGGGCTTGGCAGACCTTTTGGTGAGGGAACAAGCCCTTAGCACTTTGCCTGAGGACATAAGGATCTGGTTAGCTGATATACTATGTGCTGCTTCAGATAAGTTGGGGAAGAAGGGAGACCTGTACCTAGCAAGCAAGACATCCCTGCACAGGAAAGGGACCCCAGTACTGCTCATGGGTCTAAAGGAACCCATGATTGGTAGCCCAGACTGCCCCAACAGAATTTGGTAGTGGTAGGGGAAGCCACTAGTCCAGGTACACTTCCAGGACCTATGGTTAAATGTTTTGAATGCACCCAGTGGGGCCATGTGGCATATAGATATCTACGGAGGCAAAGTGGGGAACAAAATGTGAGGGAGCCAGTAAGTGGAAAAGACAAAACGCCAATAGTAGGTTGTCTTCAGACAACAAGGGTACCAGACTACCACAAGAGAGAAATTATATCCTGTTGTAGTGGATGGCAAAGAGGCCATTGCTAAGAGAAAGACAGCCTCCGAAATAAGCATTGTAAAGCCTGCAGTGGTTAAAGAGGATCAATACTTGCCTGGGCAGTTTATTCCAGTCGGAGCTTTAGGAGGGACCCCATTCCAAATGCCTTTGGCTTGGGTTCACCTTGACTGGGAGGATGGAAAAGGAAGCCAGCAAGTAGGTGTGTTTGAGGATATCCCTGCAGAAGTCGTGATATTGAATGATTTTGATAGGGCAGTACCATGTGTTTGTACAGTTACACACAGTCAGGCTTGGAGAAAAGCAAGCGGGTCTGGTAGCATGGGGGAGACCCAGACAGACCACAAACTTGTAGCCAGGAATGGTGAGGTGGTTACTGCAGGGAAGGAGTTACTCTGTAGCAGTGAGACTGAAGGTGAACCACAGCTGCTTGTGGGTACTGATGTTCCCTTGGACAGAGTGACGGCAAAGGTAGAGGTGAGTAGGTAGTACCCAGGCTGACTGAGGCACAGCTGTCAGAGGATGCCAGACTTCTGTGGAAGGGGAGCAGGGAAGGGTTACAAAGAGAGAGTTGAGAGGCTCAGCTCCCAGACCCTTCATTACAAGGCCTGAGACAGGTAGCTAGTGAGGCACCTGATTCTCAAGGGAAGGGGGATTCTGTATACTGGGAACAAAGGGTTACTGTATAGAGAGCGGACCCCTGAGGGAGGGCTAGAAGGTGAGAGGATACAGCAGTTTTAGTGCCTAGAGCCTACCGTCTGGCGCTTCTAGCCATAGCCCATGATATTCCCTTAGCAGGTCACATGGGCATAAAACATACAAAGAGACTTACTATGCAGAACTTCTATTGGCCTGGAATTTCCAGAGAAGTAACAGGGTACTGCAGAACCTGTGAGCAGTGCCACAAGGTAGACAAGGCTGGAGACAAGATGAGAGTTCCTTTGATGCCTTTGCCTGTGATTGAGGAGCCATTTCAGAGGATAGCTATGGATATTGTGGGGCCTCTGAGTATCCAAAGGTCCACAGGGAAAAAGTATATTCTAGTGGTAGTAGATTATGCTACAAGATACCCTGAGGCAGTGGCTTTTTCCTCCACTGTGGCAGAAAAGGTGGCAAATGCTTTATTAGATATTTTCAGCAGGGTAGGTTCCCCCCCAAAAATACTGACCGTCAAAGGTGCCAATTTCATGTCAGACCTGCTGGCTTGTCTGGAAGTACTGTGGGGTGAAGCATCTGAGGACCACCCATTGCCATCCCCAGACTAATGGTCTTGTTGAGAGGTTAAACTCTACAAGCAGGTCCATGCTACGGGTATTTGCAGACCAGTTTAAGAGGGAGTGGGACAAATATTTGCCCCGTCTGTTTGCTTACAGAGAGGTTTTCCAGGAATCCACAGGTTTTCCCCCCTTTGAATTGCTGAATGGGCATAGAGTGATGGGACCTCTAGGGTTCATTCATGATGAGTGGGAAGGTGAGTGTAAATCTCACAAGGAGTCTATTGTGGCATATGTCCTAAACCTCAGGAACACGGCTCAAAGAACTCATTGTCTTGGCCTAGAAGAAGCTGACAGAAGCCCAACAACAGTAGAAGGTATGGTGTGACAGGAATGCTCTAGCTACAGAGTATGCTGTAGGGCAGCAGGTAATGGTTCTCATTCCTGTCAGGCACAAAAAGCTGTAAGCAACTTGGGAGGGACCCCTACAAGGTGGTAAGAAAGGTAAGTGATAACTACATGGTGGAACTGCTAGGCAGGAGGCAGGGGCACAAATTGTACTATGTTAACATGAAACCTTACCATAATAGGGAGGTCGTTGTGCTGAGTATTTGCAGTGGATTGCAGGAGGTGTCTCAGGGAGATCTGGTGACTGATCGCCTCAGTGAGGCTTGGACTGACACCTCAGTGGAAGGGGTAGCAATGTCCCAGCAGCTGTCCCCTATCCAGGTTCAAGAAATCTGAGCAGTGTTACAGGAGTTTGGGGACGTGTTCACTGGGAAACCAGGGTGCACCCACCTGGTACAGCACCAGGTGGATGGAAGACCCCAAGGGGCCTATTAAGCAGGCCCCTTGTAGGGTATCTTAGAGTCAAACAGACTCTGAGGGAGGAGATGTTGGATCTAGGGGTAATTTGAGAGTCCAACAGTCCCTGGGCCTCCCCAGTGGTGCTGGTACCAAAGACGGATGGCAGCCCCAGGTTCTGTGTGGACTACAGGAAATTTAGAGTCAGATGCTTACCCCATGCCTAGGACAGATAAGGCCCTAGTGCAGCTGGGTGAGGCCAAGTATCTTTCCACCTTTGATCTTACCAAGGGTTACTGGCAGGTGCCCTTGACTCCCAGTGCTAGAGAGAGGTCAGCCTTTGTGACTCCTTTTGGCTTGTATGAGTTCACAAAGAAGCCATTTGGGATGGAAAATGGCCCATTGTCTTTCCAGAGGCTGGTAGATCATATCCTAGCAGGAGGGTTTGCCCTTGCTTACCTAGATGATATTGCCATCTACAGCCATTCCTGGCAAGAGCACCTTCAGTATGTCAGGGAGGTGTTGGGAAGACTACAGAGGGCAGGGTTGACCATTAAGCTGAGCAAATATCATGTGGGAATGGCAGAGGTCTCCTACCTGGGGCATAGAGTAGGGAGTGGTAAGAACAGGCCAGAACCTGCCAAAGTGGAAGCCATTCAGGCAAGGCCTACAGTGGTTACCAAAAAGCAGGTGAGGGCATTCTTAGGGACAGCAGGGTACTACAGAAAGTTCGTCCCCAGCTATAGTACCATAGCTGCTCCCCTCACAGACCTGACAAGGAAAAACACAGACCAGATAAGGTAGTGTGGAACCCAGCATGTGAGCAGGCATTTCAGAAGCTTAAAGAAGCTTTGGGAGAACCCCCTGTGTTAGCCAGTCCAGATTACAGCAACAAATTTGTTGTGCAGGTGGATGCTTTGAACCATGGGGTGGGGGCTGCACTTAGCGCGATTTCTTCAGAAGGAGAAGAGCGCCCGGTGGTTTACCTCCATCGTAGGCTTCAGCCCAGTGAGGAATGCTATGCAGCTGTAGAAAAGGAATGTCTAGCCATAGTGTGGGCACTGCAGAAACTTCAGCCTCATCTGTATAGAATAAAATTCACTGTAGTTACAGATCACATTCCCCTAACATGGTTATACCAAGCCAGCCAGCAAAATGCCAAGTTGCTAAGATGGAGCCTAGGGTTGCAAGCATATAATGTCAGTACAGCACTGCAGTGGGGTTAGCAATGCCAATGGAGATGGGCTCTCAAGACAGGGAATGAGGTAACGTATACTCAGATGGACCTAACCCTCTCAAGCAATGTTCCTCAAGGGTCGCTTGAAAAACCAGCTTGAGTTCCCTCGGGGGGGGGGGGGGGATATGTGAAGGCTGACAGCCTAGCTAGATAACATTTTGTAGATAATTCTGTCATTTGTAAATGTTAATATAAGCCACAGACTTGTTCTCTTAAATGGAAGAAACTTGTGTTAAATGTTAAATGTCAAAAATGTAATGGTGCACTCTGCTGGAAGAGAGCTGATAAGTTAAAAACTTGTATGACTGTTTGATCTCAAACTCGGAGCAGTGATGTCTGAACCAGCATATTCTTTCTATTGTTTGAGACTGGAGTTAATTGCTAGATTTTACATATATAATGTCTTTAGGTGTTGTGGTTTCCTGACCAGGTGCAAGATCAAAGCTATGCTAAAGTCTGAGTTTTTGTTAGCCTGGGAAACGAGAGAAGTGTCAAGAATGATGTAATGTGAAGCAGTACTGTATTATAAATTTAAGGGCAGGAAAAATAAAGCATTTTGGATTTTGTCTAAAGCTGACAACAACTTATCAGTACTCTGCTTTGTTCTATATATAAGTTTATTTAGAACTGTGATTGCTCTTAGATATAGATAGAAAATAGTAAGTTTAGTCTAGCTGTTTTCTGTATTGATTGCAGAGCTATTCTACTGTATTATATTAAGCATTTTCCTGTAATCTCTGAACTCTTGACTAGCAAGTATTGTCTTGTGTTTTTATTATTAAATATTTTTAAACGTTTCAACTTTGACAGGCTATTAAAGCAGATTCCCCAACCTGCTGACTCTTCCAGTCCCTGTTCTTTGATAAAGCTTAAAAAAAATCACCCTTGCAGCTTTAAAAAATAACCCACTCAACTGTTTTCCCTGTTCTGCTTCCTAGCTTTCTATACTGTTTTTGTTTCACTTTGCAAACCAACTTGAAAAACCTGTAGCTGGCTCTGAAATTATGATGTCACATCTGCCATCTGCTCTTGCTATCGGGATGTTTCCTCCCCCTACGTGATGTAATCCCTGCCTGATTTGTATGCTGTATAAAAGAGCCAGTGTTCCTCCCACATTGTGATGTCAGACCTGCCTTACCCAGCCCACTCAACCTAATAAAACCTATGTGGTGTGTGGAACTCCTTTTCATTGTACGTGTATCCTGTCGACTGCATTTGTTTGAGGGACTACTGAAAAGTTTGTATTGCCTGCATTTTTTGCTTCATTGGTAAGATAAGTCTTCCTAGTGAATTAAAAATGTAATTCTACACACAGCCCCTGTTTGAATGCACTTCTAGCCCTATTTTGTGCTGCCTGATATAGTTTATGACTCTCTTCTGAACAGGAATACTCTCTTCCTCCCTATGAGGATTCTGCTGCTGAAGAATCTATCCCTTCAGCCTCTCCTCCTGAGGATTATTCTTTTGGGGAAACCCTGCATACCATAAGGGAGCACTTCCACTGGGAGAGCCATGACTACTCAGAATCTAAGAAAAGGCTCAGAGACTTTCCTTTACTACCTCAGCACAGGTCTCTTGCTATTCCCCCTGTTTTAGACATTGTAGATGATGTATTGAGTCCGGCCTGTCTCCTGACTCTCTACGCCCTGCACCTGTTAAGCCAGACAGATACTACAGGGTTCCAGATTCACATAAATTTCTGTACAAAAACCATGCTGCTGACCCAGAAACTATTTCTCGGGGTCCCAAAGGGGTCAAGGCTTCCACTGCAAAAAACCCTATCCCCTCTGATAGGGATTCAAGGGCACTGGACAGATTGGGGAAAAAGGTTTACACTTCTGCTACCTTGGCTGAGAGGGCTTTAAATTGTCAATTTCATATGTTTAAATATCAACAATACTTAATGTCACTGCTTAAACAGAAAATATTAACATATTCTGAATGTGCAGAAAACAAGGAAATGCAGGATTTATTGCATGCAACTGAACAAGTGGGAAGGCATACTTTGCAATGTGGTTTTGATTCTCTGGAGGCCTCTTGCAGGGCTGCTGTTATGGGTTCTGTCATTAGGAGGCATGTTTGGTTAAAGGAACAGAATCTGCCTGATCATGTTAAAGCAAAATTATTAGATGCTCCATTACAGCATGATACTTTGGTGTTAAAGCAGAGGAGGTGTTGAAGAAAATGGAGGACAAAGCAAAATCTATGCATACAGTTAAGGATTTCTTACAGGTGCAGCCACCCAGATTTAGCAGGAACTGGCCCACAAAGAATTGGTCCTTTCCAGTGTCAGGCCACAAAGAGGCAGATACAGACACCCCAGAGGCAGATCCCAGCCCCAAGGCTCATACAGGCCTAAACAATGGGGTGCTTCTACCTCCAAAAGCGGAGAAGACAAATCACAGCTATACAGGAAACAGTCTCAATGACTTTCCTCTTCCAGCACCAAGCACTTATCTTTTGGCAGCCCCCTTAGGGGGAAAACTAGCACTTTTTTCACAAAATTGGCACATGATCACCCAGGACAAATGGGTCTTGAATATAGTGTCTCAGGGCTAAAAGTTCCACTTTCACACCCTGCCAAGGGCAAATGGTATACCAGACTTGCCATACAATCAATGGGCAGAGGCGCAAAAGCAAGTTTCATCCCTCATGGACATGAGGGCTATTCAGCAAGTACCACAGCAAGAGCAGGGACAAGGACTTTACTCAAGACTTTTCTTGGTACCCAGAAAGGACAAAGCCTGGAGACCAGTACTGGACCTGTCTATTCTAAACACATTTCTGGATGTTACAAAATTCAAAATGTTGACTCTGCAGCAGCTTCTGCCCATGCTGGGCAAGAAGGCTTGGATTGTAACTTTGGACCTAAGAGGCATACCTGCATGTCCCAATCAGACAATCTTGCAGAAGATACCTCAGATTCATAGCTGGCTCAGTGCACTACCAATTCTCTTCACTGCCCTTTGGCTTATCTACTGCGCCCAGGGTCTTCACAAAATGCCTGGCACCAGTAATTGCATTTTGCAGACAAAGAGGAATTCAAATATATCCTTACTTGGACGACTGCCTTATTGAAGCAGAGAACAAGGACATTCTACTAAAGCATCTGGCGTTTGTAAAAAGATTACTAATTTGCCTAGGGTACACAGTAAACGAAAATAAATCAAAACTAGTACCCTCTCAAGAGATAATATTCCTGGGTGCAAGCTAAAATACAACTGCCCAAATGGCTTATCTCATGCCGGACAAACAGTGGCAACTGACTTCTTACTTCAAAATGTTGGCAACAAAGACCCAGTTATCTGCAAGAAAAATTCTGCAGGCTTTGGGCTTCATGGCATCCTGCATCCTGCTAATTCCATATGCCAGACTGCATATGAGGAATCTACAATGGTATCTAAAAAGTGTTTGGACTCAACATTGCCACAGCCTGGAAACATCAATTACCCTCATTCCCTGCCTGCAACAGGAGTTTCGATGGTGGGCACAGGCCTGTCACCACAACAAGAGACAGCCATTCACTTTACCCACAGCCAGGCAGACACTAACAACAGATGCATCATATTATGCCTGGGAGGCCCACATGGCAGAAAAATGTATTCAGAGCACATGGCCCGCAAGCCAGATGCATCTTCACATCAATCAAAAAGAGATGCTAGCTGTTCAAAATGCCCTGACCGCTTTCAAGAATCTACTTCATCCAGGACAGCTACTCATAGCTTACATCCTTCTAAGTTGGGACCTGCTGATTGAGGGCTCAGTGTCTGTTGTTCTAAAAGTGTATTCATTCTGGTTTAAGCACTTGGGCTTCAGGCCAGTTATTTTACATTAAGAGGGTTTGTGGTCTGCACTCCTGTGGGAGGAGAGGCTGGACTCTGCCCTTCTGAACTGGGAATTTCTGGTTAAAGGCTTATAGTGCCTGCATATTTGAACTGCTTACTGAAATTGGTACACCTTGTTTGCTGTAGCATAGACTAGATCCAGGCCTGCTGAATCTAACTTTATTTGTATAACTTGAGTACTAATCCAGGCATTCTTTAAAGTATTCAATTGTATTTATTACTGCTTGGTAGTAACTTGATTAAAGTGTAGCTATCATTCTAAGTCTTTTGGATTAAGCACTTGGGCTTCAGACCAGTTGTTTTACATTAGGAAGGTTTGTGGCCTGCAGTGTGGTGGCAGGACAGGTAGCCTACATCCTTCTAAGTTGGGAACTGCTGATTGAGGGCTCAGTGTCTGTTATTCTAAAAGTGTATTAGTTCTGGTTTAAGCACGTGGGCTTCGGACCAGATGTTCTTCATTCCACATTGCTGCAGTCCTAACTATTGGGTAGTCCGCTGTCCAGTCGGCCCGAATACCAAAGTATATGGCTGACGTCGGTCAGGGCACATTAGACTGACGTCAGTACGTCAGGGTACTAATGCGCATGACCGACGTCATATCCTCAGTCTTTTTTGCCGCATGGTCCGATGCAGAAGCAATTTTGCGAGTGCAGGTTGGCGTTCTGAAAGTTTCTGAAGACAGAGTTTCAGACCGAATCAAAGTTGGCTAAGTACCCCGTTGGGGAATATTTTGGTTTTTTCTTGCCTCAGTATTTAACCGGATGTCAGAAAAAGTGAATAACTGTATTTCTTGTGGGAAACAGATACCTCATAGGGATTATCATACTTTGTGTATACCTTGTTTAGGGCCTGAGCACGACGTTGTTGGATGCCGCTCTTGTGCTAGATTTAACAAACGCACTATTAAGAGAAGGTTAGACTGTGCCAGGTTAGTTTTGGGAAGCGTTGTAATTATAAAATGCCGTCGGATGCTCCGACGCCCGCTTCGGCCAAAAAGCGCAAGGACAAAGCAGCAAAGCCTAGAGTGGAAGAACCGACAGTCCCAGACGTCGGTTCTTTAGAAGGCTCAGTGGAGCCAGAGGTTCTGCCAGGAGTTTCTTTGGAGTCTCAGGGAGAGACTTTACTGTTACAGGATGTATCCTCTCAGGAAGTAGGCCAGGCTGAGGGGGCTTCTCAGGTGGCTGTTCTTCCCTCTCTTCCTAAGGTGGTTAGAGCCTCCCCTTCTGTTTCCAAGGCTTCTTTGAGAGGCAGGCCAAGTTTAGCTTCAGTGGGGGTTTCTCCTAGTGCTTCAGGGTCTTTGCCTAAGAAACATATGCTTAAAATGGCAGAGGATTTGATTACTATGATTAGAGGTTCTATGCCTCCTCCTGATAAGAGGCCTAGGGTGGAACCTGAGTTTGAGAGTTTTGAGCAATGTTCGGATGCTTCTGAGTCTTCGGCTGAAGACTTGCAGGAGTATCCTCCTTATTCTGATTCTGATGTGGATGATTCTACTCCTTCAGCTTCTCCTCCTGAGGATTTTTCATTTTCAGAGACTCTGCATTCCATGAGGGAGCATTTTAAATGGGAAGGTCAAGATTTCTCTGATTCCAGGAAGAGGCTTAGGGAATTCTTGTTTTTACCCCAGCATAGGCCTTTAGCTATACCTCCTGTTCTGAATGTGGTGGAAGATGTTTTTGCAGAGGCTTCCCTGAACCCTGATTCTTTGCCTCCTGCCCCAGTTAAACCGGATAGGTACTATAGGGTGCCTGAAGCTCATAAGTATCTTTTAAGAGTCCTAGGGCAGACCCGGAAACTGTCTCTCAGGGGCCTAAAGGTTTGAAGGCCTCTGTTGTTAAAAATCCTGTTCCTCCTGATAAAGAGGCAAGGGCTTTGGATAGATGGGGAAAGAAAGTGTATACTTCTTCCACTTTAGCCATGAGGGCGTTGAATTGTCAGTTTCACATGTTAAAATATCAGAATTATCTCCTTTCACAATTGAAATCTAAGGTGGATGCTCTGGCAGAAGGTATTGAGTGTAAAGAGTTGCAGGATTTAGTTCATGTGTCTGAACAGGTGGGTAAACATTCCTTGCAGTGTGGTTTTGATGCTGTGCAGGCCTCCTCGAGGGTGGCTGCCACTGGTTCTGTTCTTCGTAGGCACGCCTGGTTGAGGGATCAGAATTTAGCTGAGCATGTTAAAACAAGGATTTTGGATGCTCCTTTACAGTCTGATGTGTTGTTTGGTTCGCCTGTGGAAGCAGTTTTAAAGAAAATGGAGGACAAGGCTAAGTCTATGCAAACTGTTAAGGATTTTTTGCAGGTGCAGCCTCCGAAGTTTAGTAGAAATTGGCCTACTAAGGGATGGACTTATCCTGCTTATGATTCCCAGTGTAGGGGTAGGTCTAGACGTGGTAGGGGCAGAGCTCAAGTTTCTTTTAGGCCTAGGACAGGGAGTTCCCCTGCTCAGACTTCCGGTGAGGGCAGGGGTCAGTCCTTTCGTAAGCAGACCCAATGACCTGCCGTTTCAGCTGCCAGTACATTCTCGCCTGGCAGCACCTTTGGGAGGAAGGCTGTCTCTTTTCAAAGAAAATTGGGATTTAATTACCCAAGACAGATGGGTTCTGGATATCATTCACCACGGTTACAGGTTTTATTTCCATACCTTGCCTCCTTTCAAAGGCATGCCAGACATTCCTCCTCTACAAAGAACAGAGGCTCACAAGCAAATTTCTCTGTTGCTCCAAATAGGGGCCATTCAGCCAGTTCCTGTGCCAGAAAGGGGCCTAGGATTTTATTCTCGCCTGTTCCTAGTACGGAAGAAGGGGAACACGTGGAGACCAATTTTGGATTTATCTATCCTCAACACTTATCTGGACATTCCCAAGTTCAAAATGTTGACGTTACAACAGCTTTTACCTCTGCTGGGCAAAGATCACTGGATGGTAACTTTAGATCTCAAGGAAGCTTACCTTCATGTGCCTATAAGACTAAGTTGCAGGAAGTATCTGCGTTTCGAGCTGGAAATTCTCATTATCAGTTCTCTGCATTGCCCTTTGGCTTATCTACTGCCCAGAGTATTCACAAAGGTTCTGGCTCCAGTGATAGCTTACTTCAGGCTAAAAGGAATTCAAATCTATCCTTACTTGGATGACTGCCTGATTCTGGCTCAAGAAAAGGAAGACCTTCTACAGCATTTGGAATATGTCATAGCAGTGCTAAGATGCCTAGGGTATTCTGTGAACGAAATAAAGTCCAGTCTAGTACCCTCTCAAGACATGTGCTTTCTGGGTGTGAGACTGAATACAGCAGCCCAGATGGCCTTTTAACCCCGGACAAACAAAAGAATCTTTCCAGTTACTTCCATCAACTATCTCTTCAGTCCGGCTGACTGCAAGGACAGTCCTTCAAGCCTTAGGGTTCATGGCATCTTGTATTCTGGTGCTTCCCAATGCCAAACTGCATATGAGGAAGCTGCAATGGTATCTCAAAATGTATGGACACAGCACTGCCAGGATTTGGACACTGTCATTCAAATAATACCTTGCATTCAAAAGGAATTTTTGTGGTGGGCTCAGGAATGTCAACTAAACAAGGGACTCTCTGTGACCCGCCAGAGGAGTCAGATTCTAACGACAGATGCCTCAGACATTGCTTGGGGAGCTCATCTAAATGGAAAGTGGATACAAGACAAGTGGCCTGCCAGACTACAGCATCTACATATCAACATGAAAGAGATGTTAGCAGTCCAGTTTGCATTAATGGCTTTCAAGGAGTTACTTCTTCCAGGGCAGGTGTTGATTCTAACAGACAACACAACTGTCATGTGGTACATCAATAAACAAGGGGAACACATTCTTACCCATTGTGCAGGCAAGCAATGATTTTATGGGAGACTGCGCTCAGCTTGCAACTAACTCTTCAGGCAAGGTTTCTGCCGGAGCACAGAACTCCTTAGCAGATGTGTTAAGCAGACAAATCATGGATCCCCACGAGTGGAAACTGGATCTTCATGTATTTCAAAATTGACAGTGTCATGGGAACTCCAGACATAGATCTGTTCGCTTCTCCACTAAACCACCAGCTGCCAAAGTTTTGCACAAAGAGGTTTCATCACACAGCTTGGAAAGTGGATGCTCTTTCTTTCAGTTGGAAAAATCTTCATGTGTATGCTTTTCCACCTCTGCCTCTTCTCCCAAAGGTGCTTCTAAAGGTCAGACGAGACAAGCCAAGGATGATTTTAATAGCTCCAGATTGGCCTCGGCAGCACTGGTACCCATTACTGAGGAGTCTGGTAAGGAAGCCTCCATGGCCTTTACCCTTGATTCCACACCTGTTGTCTCAGAGGGGCGGTCACCTGCTCAATGTCAAGCTTCACTCTCTTCATCTAACAGCCTGGCATATTCTGTTTTGAAAGACAGCAGGTGTCAACTTCCTCAACAAGTTTTAAATGTGATTATGGAAGCCAGAAGACCTAGTACAAGAAAAGTGTACGCAGAAAAATGGAAGAGATTTTTATTTTGGAGTGCAGCAAATAATTTGGAGATTTCTGAGCCTAATTTGAGTGTGGCTCTTCAATATCTTACTGAGTTATTGGACAAAGGTTTGTCTTTCTCTTCCATTAAGATTCATGCTGCAGCAATTTCAGCTCACTATGATTGTGACCCACCATTGTTTTCGCATCCTTTGTTCAAGCAATTTCTTAGAGGGGCAAAGAATATAAGACCCCACGTAGAGCTCCTACCCTGCTTGGGATCTCAATTTTGTGTTGGAGAAACTTACTCTACAACCTTTTGAGCCTGGCTACTGCTGAATTGAAATACTTGTCATGGAAGACTGCTTTTTGTTGGCCATTACTTCTGCAAGAAGGGTTTCTGAGTTGCAGGCCCTTATGGCGTAGAGCCTTTTTGATTTTTCATAAGGATAGGGTATCTTTGCACTAATCCTTCCTTTATGCCTAAGGTGGTTTCTAGTGTGGCTTTAAACCAAACTATTAATTTGCCTACTTTTTATGCAGATCCCCAAAATAAAGGGGAAAAGATTTTGCACACTTTAGATGTACACAGGCAATTGCGTTATTATTTGAGCAGGACTAAGGATTTTAGGCAGTCTCAGCAGTTGTTTGTTTCTTTTGCTTTGAGTTCGCAGGGCAAGCCTGTGTCAAAACAAACTATTTCTAGGTGGATTGGGTTTTGCATTGCATTTTGTTATTCCCATCATGGCAGAGAGATTCCAGCTGGGATTAGGCCTCATTCCACTAGGGCTACTGCCACTTCAACAGCATTTCTAAGGGGGGTGGCAACTAAGGATATTTTGGAGGCAGCTACTTGGAGTTCAGTGCATACTTTCTCTAAGCATTATCACCTTCCTCTCTACTCTAAGTCTAGGGCTGGTTTTGCCACAGCTATTTTGCAAGGCATGTTGTCAGTTCCTGCTTCCTTATGATTTGCCAGCCTCCCTTACCTCTGCTTTGGGATTCTACCCAATAGTTAGGACTGCAGCAATGTGGAATGAAGAACATAGTACAGTTTTGTACCTACCATAAATGTAGATGTTCGAGGATCCACATTGCTGCAGTCCAATTTACCCTCCCTCCTTCCCCTCTGTGTTTAGGGGTGGTTGTGTAGGTGAGGTTATATTCTGGTAATTTTGTATATATTGTACATATTTTTGGTGCAGGTATGTTTGGAGTTTTTGGTTTTGGCCTTATCTTTTCAGGGTCTTCTGACATCTGGGGCAAGAAAAGACTGAGGATATGACGTCGGTCATGCGCATTAGTACCCTGACGTACTGACGTCAGTCTAATGCGCCCTGACCGACGTCAGCCATATACTTTGGTATTCGGGCCGACTGGACAGCGGACTACCCAATAGTTAGGACTGCAGCAATGTGGATCCTCGAACATCTACATTTATGGTAGGTACAAAACTGTACTTTATTTTACATTAAGAAGGTTCGTGGTCTGCACCCTTGTGGGAGGAGAGGCTGAGCTCTGCCCTTCTGAGCTGGGAATTTCTGGTTAAAGGCTTATATTATAGTGCCTGCATATTTGAACTGTTTCTTACTGAAATTGGTACACCTTGTTTGCTGTAGCATAGACTAGATCCAGGCCTGCTGAATCTAGCTTTGTTTGTATGATTGTTTGCTTGTTATTCCCTGAAATGCTAATTCCACCTAAAACGCGGCTTTTCAGCACTTCTGTGGATCCCTAGTGATATCTGCATTGCTTACTGTACTTATTTCCTTGTTTCACTTGAAAGAAAGTTACTGTTTGTCGTTTTTGCATTTAAGTTACCTGTAACACATTGCATTTAAGTTACCTGACACTTGCTCACTAAAACAATTATATAAGTAAAAAAAACAAAAATTAGTGAACGGAGAACCAAACCAGAACTTCGATAGAAAATAGTCCAAAAGTTTATTCCACAAACGCTCCAGACAATATATTAAACCACACAATCCAATAAGCACCAAAGCATGAACGCTATTCACAATACTGCGTTTTCGTCTTAGTCACATGAATCTTCCTCAGATGTCATCAGAAAGCCTAATTACCCCTCTATTTATACTCCATTTAATTAATTAATTTCATAAATTCATGCAAAATTAATTCCATTATTATTATACAAGTGCCTCAAAACACTAGCGTGGTTTACCATTTCCCAATACCAATTTTAAATAGACCTTATTTCTTTCACATTATTCTTTAGTGTTAATGCAAAATGTTTACTTAAAATGTTATTAATTAAAAACATAAATATCATTCTACAGTTTAAAAAATACCTAATAAATGTTTCTTATTACGAAATGCCCTCTGGTGGCCATTTATCATTATTACAACAAATGAATAAAAATATGTAAAAAAATATGTGAATATATAAATAATGATTTTATAAAAAACATAAATAGTTCATTACTACATTTAATATATTCTGAATGAAACTTATAAACCTTAAAATAAAGTAGTGTTAGAAATTGTACTCCATTAAAATCCTATATGTATAAAAAGTTTATTACATTAGACTTAAATTAACTGAAATGCATTCTGGCTCTTCACTTTAATTTCATCTATTACAATTTAGCTGCCCTTAATTTTAAAATAGGTAATATACTTATGTATTCATTCAAGCCCGGTGGATTATAGGCTTCTAGTGTAATTTGCCACCAAAGCTCCCTATATTCTATCTTTTCCTCCCAGGGTCCACCTCTTATATCTTTTTCGGTATGTTCAATTACTGTAAATATAAAGCTAGCTTTTGAACATTCCTGGCTATGTCTATGTAGGGCATTAGTTTCCTTGCAGTTTTTAATATCATTAAGATGTTCATAAATTCTCCTTTTGAGTTTCCTTTCTGTTTTCCCTATACAGAAGGAATGACAGATTTTACAGACAGCCAAATATATTAATCCCATAGAATCCCAGTTATAGTGATACTCATCATTAATTATTAATCTATTTCTACTAACAATATTAATGCTATTGCCATTCAATACATATGGGCATTGTGCACATCTGCCACATTTGTAAGTACCTTTTCTCCTTTGATCATGTGGGCCATTAAATTTTTTATTTTCCAATATATTTCTTATGCTTTGTGCATTTTTATATACTACTTTTGCTACTTTGCTACTACTTACTACTTTTAATGGTTAGGGAGAATTCTAGGATACAAGAAGAGCTACATAAAGAAATAGAAATGTTAGATAAATGTATCAGGAATTACTTAATTTTTTCTATTGAGGAAGAAAGAGCTAAGTACTTCAATATCAGAAAAGAAATAGATAGGAATATGGATGAGTTAATACAGAGAAAGATTAAAAAAATGGACTGTGATTTATATGAATACCAGCATAATTTGAGTTACCCCACCCCTCCACATAAAAGAAATCAGAGGGATGATTTTTATAAGGAGAATAAAAGGGCATTAGTTGAAACAACTGAAGAGCTTGGTCCACAGGAGGCAGTATATGAATATGAAGAAGAATTCCCTCCATTAAGGAGGTCAGAAAGAATTATGAATAAACAGGGGGACAGAGAGAGAAATTTTTACTGGAGGGGGGAGAAGGGGAAGGGGGATATATTAACAGATGTTAATAACACCATAAAATATCCCTCCCCACCCTGTATAGAAGAAATTCTTCATGAGCACAATAAATGGACATATAATAATTTTAATGTTTATAATTACAGCTCATTAATATTAGAAAAAGGCCATTTTAATTTACTCTCTAAGGGTTTAAAATTTATACCATATACTAGGGGTAACATTACCAAATCTCTACTGGATATTAAAATATTTTTAAGAAAAATAAACTTGCAATTTTTATTTTCGAATCATATAAATAGGACAGATACAACATTGAGACGAAAGTCCACCTACAACCCCCCGATTCACCCTCAACTAAAGAGTTTTGAGAGGTTAATAGAGAAAGAAATTAGAAAGGAAGAAATAAAGAGTATAAAATACCAAAATAATATAGGAAAGGATGAGAAGAGATTATTATATGAAATAAAAAGCGATCATAATTTAAGAATTATGAAGCCGGATAAAGGGGGTGGTGTAGTTATAATGGATAAGGTGGAATATGATAGCAGAATGTATAAAATTTTATGGGACGATACCAAATATGAATTAGTATCTAAAAATGAAATAAATATTGCATATAATAAAATTGATATAAATTTGTATGATATGTTATATGAAGGTTCAATTGAACATGATACGTATTATTTTTTGAAGGTAGATAAACCTAAAGTTCCGCTAATATTTGGTATACCTAAAACTCATAAAAACGAGACAGACCCACCTTTAAGGCCTATTGTATCAGCGGATGGATCGAAAACTCATCCATTAGCTAAGTTTGTTGATAAGACCAAAAAGTTATGGGTAGAAAGGAATCAAATATTGAAAGATTCTTGGGATCTATTGAAAGTTATCCCTGATATAAAGGATATTGATAATATAATTTTTGTTACTATAGATGTAATAGATTTATTTTCTTCTATTCCCTATAAGGAGGGTACAGAGTTTTATGAAGAAATAATATATGAAGACAAAAATTTATCCAACAAAGAGAAACAGGTTTCTGTTTGGTTAATGGAAATGATACTGCAAAACAATTTCTTGTTCTTTAATGGTGAATTCTTCAAACAAATACAAGGTGTGGCCATGGGGGCAGCTTGTGCCCCCACATATGCTAACTTGGTACTGGCCAAATGGGAGGAGAAATATGTGTTGGAAAGTGTATATAATTCATCTTGGGTACTGTATCGTAGATTTCTGGATGACATTGTCCTATTTTGGACTGGAGGTATAGAAAAATTAAATGAATTTTTGGTGTATCTTAATAACACCACTAGTTTTTTGAAATTTACTCAGACAGTATCCAATAGTTCCCTAAAGTATTTGGATGTGGAAATTTACAAGAAAGGTAATACATTAGAAACTAAAGTGTATAGAAAACCCACTTATTGCAACACATATTTACACTACGATAGTGCGCACCCCACACATTGTAAAAGGAATATCATAAAAGGCCAGTTTGTGAGGGGTAGCAGGATGACCAGTAATGAAGAGGATTTTACCAGAGAATGTAACTTATTAGAGAACATGTTTAAGGGCCGGGGTTATCCTGATAAACTTATTAAAGGAATTAGACAGGAAGTTGAAAAAGGTAGAGGAACCAGATTTATACCTATAGTCAAAAGATTTGAAACAGCTAATGCTTTAAATACAAGTATGGGCAATAATAAAGGATATGAAAACTATTAATTAGCCCTTACTTTGGAATATAATGGCATTAATAATAAAACAAATTTTTTATAGAGAATGGAATAGGTTTGTTAATTTAACTGATATAGATAAGGCAGAAAGCATTCCAGCAAAAGTAGTATATAAAAATGCACAAAGCATAAGAAATATATTGGAAAATAAAAAAATTTAATGGCCCACATGATCAAAGGAGAAAAGGTACTTACAAATGTGGCAGATGTGCACAATGCCCATATGTATTGAATGGCAATAGCATTAATATTGTTAGTAGAAATAGATTAATAATTAATGATGAGTATCACTATAACTGTGATTCTATGGGATTAATATATTTGGCTGTCTGTAAAATCTGTCATTCCTTCTATATAGGGAAAACAGAAAGGAAACTCAAAAGGAGAATTTATGAACATCTTAATGATATTAAAAACTGCAAGGAAACTAATGCCCTATATAGACATAGCCAGGAATGTTCAAAAGCTAGCTTTATATTTACAGTAATTGAACATACCGAAAAAGATATAAGAGGTGGACCTTGGGAGGAAAAGATAGAATATAGGGAGCTTTGGTGGCAAATGACACTAGAAGCCTATAATCCACCGGGCTTGAATGAATACATAAGTATATTACCTATTTTAAAATTAAGGGCAGCTAAATTGTAATAGATGAAATTAAAGTGAAGAGCCAGAATGCATTTTAGTTTAAGTCTAATGTAATAAACTTTTTATACATATAGGATTTTAATGGAGTACAATTTCTAACACTACTTTATTTTAAGGTTTATAAGTTTCATTCAGAATATATTAAATGTAGTAATGAACTATTTATGTTTTTTTTTAAATCATTATTTATATATTCACATATTTTTTACATATTTTTATTCATTTGTTGTAATAATGATAAATGGCCACCAGAGGGCATTTCGTAATAAGAAACATTTATTAGGTATTTTTTAAATGGTAGAATATTTATGTTTTTAATTAATAACATTTTAAGTAAACATTTTGCATTAACACTAAAGAATAATGTGAAGGAAATAAGGTCCATTTAAAATTGGTATTGGGAAATGGTAAACCACGCTAGTGTTTTGAGGCACTTATATAATAATAATGGAATTCATTTTGCATGAATTTATGTAATTAATTAATTAAATGGAGTATAAATAGAGGGGTAATTAGGCTTTCTGATGACATCTGAGGAAGTTTCATGTGACTAAGACGAAAACGCAGTATTGTGAATAGCGTTCATGCTTTGGTGCTTATTGGATTGTGTGGTTTAATATATTGTCTGGAGCGTTTGTGGAATAAACTTTTGGACTATTTTCTATCGAAGTCCTGGTTTGGTTGTCCGTTCACTAATTTTTGTTTCTTGGTTTATCTTCACCTTATTTTTTGTGAATTATATAAGTCAGCACTAAAAAATTAAAAGCCCTACACCCTCACAAACTCCCCTTGAGTACCTTGTTCCCCATTGGCCCTTTTTTCAATTATAAAGGAATTCCCAATACTATTCTAGCATCTCCAAAGGTCAGTTGTCAATCTCCTCTCTGGTCCAGCTGGTGAATCAGGGAATCTTGAGGCAATGTTACAACTGCCTCATGTACACAGACAACCCTCTCCTCCTCCTAACAAATTCCAACACATGTGAGAGATGCAACCATATAGCCAAACTGGAGGCTAAGCTCTTTCAATTCAGTACTGGTGTAACCAGTCAGGAGGAGGAGAAGGAAACCACACTCACTACAATTCCAGTCTCACACAGACCTACCACGACAGCAAACCAAACACATAAACACACAAAAACATATTCTGAGGCTCTAACTAAAAATCTGCCTAAGCAGCAGAGACCTCTAAAGCAGACACCCAAGCAACCGCTACCCCAAAACAAAACACGTGCAACACATAGCTCACAAAGCCAGTGTGCCGAACAGTCACAGCCCTTAAGGCAAAACAACACACCTGATACACTTGTAATAGGTGACTCTATCGTCAGGCACACTGACGTCCCGCTCACCAGGCTGAACAAGGAGAAGGTCACGGTGAGCTGCCTGTCGGGCACTAGGATCTGCCACATAACACAAGCACTCAGGTCACTCCAAGGCAAGTATAAATATGACTCTGTCATTGTCCATGCTGGTGTGAATGACCGGAGATGTACCTCCCTGGACTACATGAAAAGAGACATAGAGGAGCTCTCTGAGCATGTAGCCCAGGCCAGTATGACCCTGACCTTGAGTAGCATCTTACCCTCACCAAGAATGATGCCACAATATGAAGACAAGATGATCAATTTCAACAATTGGCTTAAGTATTGGTGTCATTCAAAGGGGATCCAATGCCTGTCAGCCTGGGATGACATGCTCGACAAGCCACGATGCTTCGCTAGGGATGGCTTGCACCTGTCACCCCTTGGCTTTCGGATATTGGCAAAGGCTATTGCTACCCCCATAGTGCCTTTTTTAGGCAAGGCTCAAAAGACAAACCCACCTCCATAGGTATCACAAAGAATAAGAAACTAAGAGTAATGCTACTCGACGCCAGAAGTCTAAACCTCAAGATGCACGCACTCTAAACTCTCCTTAGCATGGAGAACATCGATATCTGTGCAGTAACAGAAATCTGGTTCAAGGCTCCCGAGAGCACCCCAGCACTACCAGGTTATACTTCATACCATGCTTTTCGGCCCCAAAACTTGGACCGAACCACAAAAGGAGGGGGAGTATCAATATTCGTCAAAGATACCCACACCTCCAGGTTGGTGGCACAGCACGAAGCATCAGAGACTATCCATGTGCAACTAACAGTTGTAAAACTGCCTTCCAGTTTATAGCCTACTACAGACCACCTTCCCAAACCCAGGAACCCCACTCAGCCTTCCTGAGAACACTGGAAAATATGAAGGCCTCTCCAAACACCATTATATTGGGCGACTTCAACTACCCAAACATAGACTGGGAGCATTACTCTAGCTCCAACACCCTAGCCCAAAGGTTCCTAGAATTTATAAACTCAAATGCTATGGAACAACTTATTACCACTCCCATAAGAGGGGAAAACATACTGGACCTGATCATCACCAACATGGGGACTCTATGCTCCAGATCAGAAGTGTATCCCTCACTGGTAAGATCAGACCATAAACTGATCTCACTGGATATTCACATCCCAACCCCACCCCCTGCCCAGAAAATCACAGTGAAAAACTTCTCTAAAGCAAATTTCACACTCCTCAAAACCGAGGTGGAATCCTTCAAAGCCCCTGGGCCTGTGGAAAATATGGCCCAGACCGCAGAATCCTTTATAAACGCATTCTATGAACACCTCCAGGAATGCATGGATCATGCAATCCCAAACCAAACCAAGACCCAATCCTCTAAAGGCAGACGTCCTGTCTGGTGGACCCCAGCCATAAATAAAGTATACAATAGAAGGAGGAAGCTACTACATGACAGAGCAAAATCCCAAAAAGGGAAGGCATCTCTGATCAGTATTAGCAAAAAACTATGGGCACTCATAAAATCGTCTAAGGCCAGCTTCGAGAGAAAAATTGCACAGGACACGAAGGATAATCACAAGGCTTTCTTTAGTTATGTTAGGAACCTGGGTGGGAATTCCCAGATATGCTCAGAATTAGTCCAAAATGACAAAAAATACACAGAACCCACAGACATTGCCAACATCCTAGCTGACAGGTTCAGCGCAAACTTCTCCCCCTTCCCCACCAAAAGGGCAAATATCTATCCCAGCATACACAGAACCCACAGACATTGACAACATCCTAGCTGACAGGTTCAGCGCAAACTTCTCCCCCTTCCCCACCAAAAGGGCAAATATCTATCCCAGCAGAGTGCTGCCCCCCTGACATCTCAGATGCTCATGTAAGAGCCGCTCTCTTCAAAGCAAAAAACACAGCATCAATGGGACCAGACGGTGTCCCAGGCTGCATCTTATATGAACTTCAAGAAGAGCTAAACCCAAACCTAAAACTACTGTTCAATCTCAGCCTTACTACAGGATATGTACCCAAAGAGTGGCGTACAGCAACAGTGGTCCCTCTCCACAAAGGTGGTGCCTCAATGGATCCTGGAAACTATCGCCCCATAAGCCTGACTAGCTTGGTCTGCAAAGCTATGGAAAGGATCTTCATGGACCTCATAAATAAAGATATTGGGGACCTACAGACACTGGATCCTACCCAGTTCGGCTTTATTAAGGGCAGATCCTGCCTCTTAAACCTGGTCGATTTCTTTGAAACGGTCACCAAGGCCATTGACGAGGGGAAGGTGGTCCACACAGCCTACCTGGACCTCGCAAAAGCCTTCGATGCAATACCCCACTCGGGCATTATAGATAAGCTCACCAGCTTAAATATAAACCCCTATGTCACTAGATATGTTGCAAACTGGCTCAAGGACAGAACCCACATGGTTAGAATTGCTGGAGCCATGTCAGACTCCAAACCAGTTACAAGTGGCATCCCACAAGGCTCAGTCCTGGGACCTCTCTTGTTCGGTATATATTTCTCGGAGGTACAGGCCAACACGGAAGGACTGTGGTTGACCAAGTTCACAGATGACTGCAAACTGGGCACCATAATAGACTCTCCAGCCGAAACAAGCATCCTCCAAAAGGGCCTCATAGAAACAGACAACTGGTGCCAGAGCCATGGCCTCAAGCTAAATGCCAAAAAAGTATATAGTCAACCCCTTTGGCAAAAACAAAGTCCCCACAAATTACCACATAGGTGGTAATCAATTAAGTACAGAAGAAGTAATTAGGGACCTGGGGACCCAAGTTGATAGCAATCTCTCATTTCACAACCACGTGGCCAAAGTGGTTAGAAAAACATTTTATATAGCCCACCTAATCATGAAGGGATTCACATCTAGATCAGGGGAGGTCATTGTGCCTCTTTACTCATCCCTCATCAGGCCCATAATTACGTACAATGCCCCTTTTGGGATGTACCTTACCAGACACCTGCAGCAACTGAAAAGACCCCAAAAGTACCTCACCAAGAGGATCAAAGGGCTCAAACAGATGCCCATATGCTGCCTGGTTAAAGAAACTCCAGCTCTACTCAGTGGCATACCGCCTGCTCAGAGGCGATCTGTGCCTGACGTATAAAGCCATGTCCAACCCGGAATTAATGGACATGCTGCACCTCAGAAAATCCAAATCCCATCGCTCGAGAGACTTGAACCTCAGCACTGAAATAAATAGGACATGCTGGAGGGACAGATTCATAACCCAGAGGCTCCCTTCACTCTGGAATAAAATCCCAGTCCAGGTTAGGCAGAGTCCCTCATTGACTCTCTTCAAGAGGAATCTTGATGAGTGGATGGGAGATCGTAGGTTTACCCCGGGTATCACTTCTGTGTCACTGTTAGACAGAGGCACAGTATACTAACCTCGAAAAAGGGCATAGCAAAACTAATTTAAAATGGGTGGTGAAAGCCAAACACACTCTGGCTAGGCTTATAAATGCCCTTGGGCAGATAGCCTAGTATGAACCTATGAACCTATGATAAAGACGGACAATACTAAAGTCATGTGGTACATAAACAAGCAGGGAGGCACACATTCCTACCCCCTCTGCAGACAAGCCATGACTTTGTGGGACACAGCATTGACTTATCAAGTTCACCTGCAAGAACAATTCCTGACAGGAAAGATAAATACTCTGGCAGACGAACTAAGCAGAAACCTCCTGGATCCCCATGAGTGGAAACTGGATCCACAAGTCTTCAGCATGATAACAAGGAAATGGGGATGCCCAGACATAGATCTGCTTGCCTCCCCTCACAACTGCCAACTACAGAGATTCCGCACAAGGTATTATCACAAGCATGCATGGAAAGTGTATGCCTTTTCCTTCAGCTGGAAAAACCTAACAGTATATGCCTTTCCTCCACTGCCTGTCCTCCCCAAGGTACTCCTAAAGGTCAGACAAGAGAAGCCAAAAATGATACTGGCCATGCCAGCACTGGTACCCAATCCTAAAGAACTTGTCTCAAGGTCCAGCCTGGACATTGCCTCAAATTCCTCACTTACTGACCCAACAAAACAATCAGATCCTGCACAGCCAACTCAGGACCTTAAATCTGGCAGCATGGCGGATAATGTAGCCATTCAGAACACTTCTCTTTCCAAAGCTGTGATGGATGTTATTTTGGAAACCAGGAGGCCCAGTACCAGAAAATTTATTCAGAAAAATGGAAGAGGTTCTGTGAATGGAACCAGGCACAAGGAATTGACATTTTGTTGCAAACATTCCAAAGATTTTACAATACTTAACTGAGATACTGGACAGAGGCCTATCCTTTTCATCAATTAAGATCCATGCCTCTGCCATTTCAGCCCATTACAATATGGAACCACCTATCTTTTCTCATTCTTTAATAAGGCAGTACCTCTGGGTGGCAAAAACATAAGACCTCCAAGGAAAGCACCAGTACCTGCATGGGACCTCAATTATTGTCTTGGAAAAAACTCACACTGCCTCCTTTTGAGCCAGCCTCAACAGCTGATATAAAATTCTTATCCTGGAAAAAAGCTCTGCTCCTAGCAATAACCTCTGCAAGGTGAGTCTTCGAGTTACAGGCACTCATGGCTGTGGAACCTTTTATCATTTTCCATCCAGACAGGGTTTCTCTGAGGACAAACCCGACATTTAAGCCCAAGGTGGTGCCAGTGTGGCCCTTAACCAAACCATTCACTTGCCTACCTTTTATCCAGACCCACAGAACAAGGGTGAGAGACTTCTGCATTCTTTGGACATACACAGACAGCTACGCTTCTACTTGGACAGAACTAAAGCTTTCAGAAAGACTGAGCAACTTTTAGTGGCATATGCTGCAGGATCACAAGGAAAGGCTATCTCAAAACAGACTATTTAAAAATGGATAGGCCATTGCATTCATTTCTGCTATTCACAACATGGCAAATCAGTGCCTAAGGACATTAGGCCACATTCAACCAAAGCAGCAGCCTTCCTCAGGGGAGTACCAACCAAAGACATCTTAGAGGCTGCAACTTGGAGTTCGGTGCACATCTTTACAAAGCACTAGGATTCCGGATACTGGCTAAGGCTCTTGCTGCTCCTATAGTGCCTTTTTAGGCAGGGTTCAAGTAACAAATTCACCACCATAACAGGAACAGGCAAGCAAAAACTGAGGGTAATGCTACTCCATGCTAGAAGTCTAAATTTCAAAATGCACTCACTCAAGGCACTCCTTAAAATGGAGAACATCGATATCTGTGCAGTGACTGAGACCTGGTTCAAGGCTCCAGAGAGCACCCCTGCACTACCAGGCTATAACTCATACCACACTTTTCGGCCATCTAACCTGGACCGAAACACCAAAGGTGGGGGTGTGTCCATATTCATTAAGGATATCCACACCTCCAGGCTAGTTGCTCAGCATAATGCATCCGAGGTTATCCAAGTGCAACTAACTCTTGGCAAAACTGCAATCCAAATTGTAGCTTGCTACAGATCCCCCACCATGCCCCAGGATTCCCACTCCTCTTTACTTGATGTACTGGAAAATATTAGGGTTCAACCAAACACACTAATAATAGGCAACTTCAACTACCCCACCATTAACTGGGAAAACTGCATAACTCCTTAGCGCAATGCTTTCTGGAATTCATAAACTCCAGTGCCCTAGATCAACTTATCCACACCCCCTCCAGGGGCAACAATATCCTAGACCTAGTCATTACCAACATGAGTGACCTGTGTTTCACACCTGAAGTCAACTCCTCGTTGGTCCGATCCGACCATAAGCTAATCACCCTTGATATCCACATCCCACCCCCCATTAAGGAAACCACAGTAAGAAATTTCTCCAAAGCCAACTTCATGCTTCTTAAGACAGAAGTAGTGAACTTCATGACACCCATGCAGATGGACAATACAGTTAAAACTGCTGAATTCTACACAAATGTGCTCTATAAGCACCTACATGAGTGCATGGATCGTGCTATCCCAAACAGAACCAAGAAGCTATCCTCCAAAAAAAGGAAGCCAATCTGGTGGTCCCCTGCCATAAACAAACTGTACAACAGAAGGAAGAAACTGTTGCAAAAGAGAGTAAAATCCCATGAGTGGAGGAGCTCCCTGGTCAGCCTCCGTAAAAAGCTGAGATTCCTTATAAGATCCTCCAAAGCTAGCTACGAAAATAAAATTGCCACTAATTCCAAGGACAACCACAAAACATTCTATAGCTATGTCAAGAATCTCAATGGCAACACCCAGATCTGCTCTGAGTTACAGCAGAAAGGCATGAAAATTACAGAACCAACTGATATTGCCAACATCCTGGCAGATAGGTTCAGTGGTAACTTTACCCCCTCCCTCACCCCCTAAAGGGCCCATATCGATACAGGAAGAATGTAGAGTCCCTGTAATCACAACTATGCAGGTGAAAGCTGCACTCTCTAAAGCCAAAAACACAGCATCCATGGGACCGGACAACATCCCAGGCTGCGTTTTACACGAACTTCAGAATGAACTGGCTCCCCACTTAAGCACCATGTTCAATAATAGCCTCGCATCAGGCTTTGTGCCCACTGAATGGCGCACAGCAACAGTTGTCCCATTCCACAAAGGGGGAGCCACCACTGATCCTGGGAACTATAGACCTATTAGCCTGACGAGCCTGGTCTGCCAAGCCATGGAACGTATCATCATGGAACTCATAAACAAAGATATTGGTAACCTCCAAACTCTGGATCCCACCCAGTTCGGGTTTGTGAAAGGCAGATCATGCCTCCTGAACCTGATCGACTTCTTTGAGGCAGTCACCAAAGCCGTAGATGAGGGTAAAGTGGTTCACACAGCCTATCTTGACCTCGCCAAGGCTTTTGACACCATCCCCCATTCTGGAATTATAGCTAAACTCAATAAACTAGGCATAAATCCCTATGTCACAAGATGGGTTGCCAACTGGCTCACTGACAGAACCCACACTGTAAAAGTTGCAGACTCCAGATCTGACCTCAAACCAGTGACAAGTGGAGTACCACAGGGTTCCGTCCTGGGTCTGCTTCTGTTTGGTGTCTACTTCTCTGAAGTGCAGGCCAACACAGAAGGCCTCTGACTAACAAAGTTCGTAGATGACTGCAAACTAGGAGCCATAGTCAAGTCCCCAAATGATGTGGACATCCTACAGAAGGGCCTCTCTGAGACAGATGCCTGGGGTCAGAGCCATGGCCTCAAGCTCAATGCCAAAAAGTGCAGTGTCATCCCCTTTGGTAAAAACTCTGTACCCATGAACTACCACATAGGCAGCAATCTACTTAACACCGAATGCGTGATAAGAGACCTTGGTACCCAGGTGGACAGTAGTCTCTCCTTTGATAGTCACATCGCCACAGTAGTCAGGAAGTCCTTCTACGTGCCACACCTCATCATAAAAGGGTTCTCATCCAGGAAAAAAAGAGGTCATCGTTACCCTCTACTCATCACTCATTGGACCCATTGTAGAGTAAAACGCCCCTTTTGGAATGTACCTCACAAGACATCTGCAGCAGCTGGAAAGGCCACAGAAGTACCTCACAAAGAGGATTACTGGACTCAAACAAATGCCCTACACTGACCGCCTCAAAAAGCTCCAGCTTTTCTCCGTAGCATATCGCCTACGCAGAGGTGATCTCTGCCTAACATGTAAAGCTATGTCAAACCCAGAGCTGTTGGACATGCTACACCTAAAGAAATCCCAATCCCTCCGAGCTACACGCTCTAGGGACCTAAACCTTGTCACCACAATAAACAGGACATGCTGGAGGGATAGATTCCTATCCCAGAGACTTCCCATACTTTTGAACAGGCTACCCATCTATGTCAAGCAAAGTTCTTCATTAGTACTCTTCAAGAAAAATCTTGATGAGTGGATGGGAAATAGGGAATACACCCCGGGGATCACTGCTGTGTCTCTGCTCGTCAGTGGTACAGGAAATTAACTTTCTTGGGTGGCGTAACCCAGGGAACCTTGTTGGCTAGGCTTGCGTAGGTCCTTGGGCCGGTTGCTTAGTACCTACCTATGAACCTATGAACTACCACTTACCTCTCTACTCTAAATCCAGAGCAGGCTTTGCCACTGCAGTTCTGCAGAGTCTCATAGCCTCTCCTAATCCTATTTAGCCCCAGCCACCCATCCTCAGCTTTGGGATTCAACTCGAGAGTAATGACTGCAACAGTGAAACACGATGAACATAGTACAGTTGTGTACCTACCATAAATGTAGATGTTCGAGTGTATTCACTGTTGCAGTCCAGGTTACCCTCCCACCATCCCCCTTTCTTTTGCTGGGTCTCATCTGTACTTCTCTATTCTATACAACCTATGTGGTGTATTTGCTTGTAGATGAAGGAAATGATTACCTTAGTGCATGCATGTTTATTGGCATCATTTTTAGCCTACCCTTTTGGGGGCACCTGACATCTGGGGCAAGAAAAAATGAAGAAAATGGAGTTTGCTGCATCTTTTATACCCCTGGCGCACTGACATCAGGGAAGAGGTGACAGCAACCGACGCCGGACCAAGACTATGGAATTCAGGTCAACTGCGGATTAGCCTGCCAGCAGGATAACCCAAGAGTAATGACTGCAACAGTGAATACACTCGAACATCTACATTTATGGTAGGTACACAACTGTACTTTCTACTGAGTCAGCGTAGCAGGAGCATTCGTTATGAATGGAGAATACTATATAATTTCATCAGCGGCACCCATTTGTTTCCACTTATATGTATTACTAGCATTGATATTGTGCAATAACACTGGTCTTGTACGAACTGACCGTTCTCTCAGGTTTGCTAGATTGTCTTACTGCAACACATCAGTAGCTTTAGTGGTGTTAATTGTACCGTGCCATATTTTTCAGTTATGGACATTGAAATTGCTTTATCAGCATAGGCAGTATGATTAGATGCTAACTTGATTTCAGGGCTGCATGGTTTAATGTTGCTCCTTGTTTAGCTTTATAACGTGTTTAATGCATCTCCTCTAAACATTCCTGTGTCTATTTTTAGTACCACTATTATGCAAGGATATAGTTGGGCAAGCAGCAGCTCAATTCAGTCATGTTTTTGGACCAGTATAGCATTGTATTAGTGCTTTAAAAACATTGAAACACCTCCTCCATATGTTTTATTCATAGCTGAGGGGGATCAAAATGTATGAAAGGCACTGTAGACTTTAATAGCCAGAGTGATTACTACGGTTCTGAACTATGTTTCTGTGACTGCATATATGTGTGTGAATTTTCTAGGGTAAGGAGTACTTCCAGGTAATAATTTTTTTTAATGTTTAAACTACTAGCATTGAGAAGCAGCACCTTTAGGTATTTCTGACTGATTTTTATTATGTTGGCGGGCTTAACTTGGCATGTCCAAAAAAAGGCACTACGGTGACAAAGTTTTTGTCAATATTCAGAAGTGGTGATAACTGCAAACCATCTCCTGAAAAGCATAGTGGCTTGTCGGTTATGTCTACCCAAACTGTCAGAAATTGAATCCCCTTGTTGTGACACCAGAAACTAAGCCATTTGTTGAAGTAAGTCATTTTTGCTGGTCCTGTCATATAATCATTGCTGAAGGTAGGATGCGACTCAAGGCTAGATTCATACCTACCTGGGACACACGTATTCAGAGAGCTCCATGTCCCTCTTCATATAGTCCAGTGAGGTATCATGGACTATGACCGTCATACTGGTTCTTGTGTTTTGAAGCCACAAGTGCATGTGTGTGTATGTGAATACAGGCAAGGGGCAAGTTTGTGTGTGTGAGAGAATGCAAGCAAAGGGCAAGTGTGTGTGTGTGTGTGTCTGTCTATGTGTGAATGCAAGCAAGGGGCAAGTGTGTGTGTGTGTGTGTGTGTGTGTGTGTGTGTGTGTGTGTGTGCGCGGGTGCGTATGTAAGCAAGAGGCAAGTGTGTGTGTGTGAATGCAAGCAGGGGGCAAGTGTGTGTGTGTGCGTGTGAATGCAAGCAAGGGTCAAGTGTGTGTGTGTGTGTGTGTGAGATGCAAGCAAGGGGCAAGTGTGTATGTGAGAATGCAAGCAAAGGGGCAAGTGTGTGTGTGAATACAAGCAAGGGGCAAGTGTGTGTGTGTGTGTGTGTATGAATACAAGCAAGGGGCAAGTGTGTGTGTGTGTATGAATACAAGAAAGGGGCAAGTGTGTGTGAATGCAAGCAAGGGGCAAGTGTGTGTATGTGTATGAATGCTTACTAAGCTGGGCATTAATCCCTACTTCACTCGATGTGTTGCCAACTGGCTTACTGACAGAACCCACGCTGTAAAAGTAGCCCACTCCATATCCAGCTTCTGACAAGTCAGAGTACCTCAGGGGTCAGTCCTGGTACCGCTCTTGTTTGGCATCTACTTCTCTGAAGTACAGGCCAACACTAAGAGATTCTGGCTAACAAAGTTCACAGATGACTGCAAACTGGGAGCCGTTATTGAATCCCCAAATGTTGTGGATACTCTAGAAAAGGGCCTTACAGAAACAGATGCTTGGTGCCAGAGCCATGGGCTCAAGCTCAGTGCCAAGAAATGTATAGTTATCCCCTTTGGGAAAAAACATGTACCCATTCTGGGACTTGCTACACTTAAAGAAATCCCAATCCCTCAGAGCTACACGCTCCAGGGATCTAAAACTTGTCATCACAATAAACAAATGCTGGAGGGATAGGTTCCTGACTCAGATTGCCCAGACTGTGGAATAGACTGCCCATACATGTCAAGCAGACTACTTCTTTGGCCCTCTTCAAACGGAACATTGATGATTGGATGGGAGAAAGAAATTAACCCCTGGGATCACGTCACTCACCCTGCTAGACATGGATCCAGGGTAGAAAATAGTGTGGAAGTAATAGCCAGGGAATTGTTATGGCTAGGCTTGTATAAGCCCTAGGGCCGATAGCCTAGTACCAATCTATGAACCTATAGTTAACAGACGGCTATCAGAAGGAAAATGCCCTTGGGTCATTTTAGCTGTTGCCAAACAAACTGTGTCTGTGTGATAAGGGGCAAGTGTGTGCGCATCTGTGTGATAAGGAGCAAGTGTGTGCACGTTTGTGTGATAAAGGGCACTCTGCCAGTATCTGCTGAATTTTACAAAACCACTTTTATCTCTAAAGCTGTCCCAGCACAATCTGGTAGTTAGATGTAACTTTAAATACACTATACTGGTATGTTCTTCATATACTGAATTGATAAAGTCTGTTTTGTGATTTATGATTTAGTGTTGAATTGTCACTTAATTCCATTAGGTACTGGTGTGCTTTTGCTGGGTAATTTTTTCCCTGTGGTTGTGGAACTGTGTAGTTATAAAGACAGGAAAAATTTGATTGTTCCCAGGTGGTGTGGGCATGGTTGCTTACCCTCCTCTCAAAACCATAACACCTTTAGTTTTGCAGCCATGTTTGGATGGATTTGGATCAAGGTGATTGCAGTTTATAGGTCTCCTTTTTGCTGGGATTTATGTAAGAACCCTAAAGTGGGAAAGATGAAAGTTTAAAAATAAAACATCTTTCATGAAAGGTCTGAGGTGGAAGATTGTGTATGTGGTTATGCTGATAAGAACTGGAAATTCCTGTGTTAACACTAATGTACAGTAGACAGTTTATTGGACTGTGCTGTAGAAGCTGAATCTGTGGGCAGGTTTATTGGGCTGTGTAAAGTCGGACTCACTAGTGTTGGATTAAAGTACTTTAATAATGTTGTAGGTGGAAAACTGTTCAATGGGTGCATTTCATGTACAATTTGAATGGAGCAGCTTGATGTGTAAGATCTGTATAGGCATGTGTATCTGTTTCTGATGTCTTCACAGCCAAAGTACATAATTACTCGTGCATTCCTCGGACGATGGCCTGGGGTCATTCTTGGTGTTGCCAAAAAAACTTGTGGTTATGTGTGTGAAAGGGCGAGTGTCTGAGTTGAGTGAGTGTGGTGTGTGAGCTGAGTGAGTGTGGTGTGTGTGAGCATGAGTGAGTGTGTGAGCGTGCGAGTGAGTGAGGTTGAGTGAGTGTGGGGAGTGAGTGTAGTGAGTGGGTGTGGTTGGTGAGTGTGGTGAGTTGAGTGTGGCAGGTGGTGAGTTGAGTGTGGCGGGTGTGAGTCTCATTTTTGGAAGCAATTTCTAAATTTTGTAAACTTTGTTTTTGTATTGTCATATTGCTTTACATTGCCCTACTGACATGTGACAACTACAGGCAGAAGCACAGTAACAGCTGCAAAAACTAAGAGCATAAATTTGCAATAACCATGCGTATACATTAATTGCATGTTTTTACATAAGAAGCAGATGTCTGTCACAATTAATCGACAACACTACATCAGATTACAAGAAGTATGCAATACCGTAATTTTTTTAATTATGTCTTAAAAAAGCATGTTGGTGCCGTCATGCAAGTCTGTGAAATATTTCATGTTTATAGTGTGTCATTTGTTAGCTATTTAATCAAATGGGAAGGAAAAATAAGTGGGAGTTTGATGCTTTGCAAAACGGTGATTATTCCCAGTGCTATGTAGCTTGGTTCTAAATTTGACAGGAGGAGTGCAACAAAAAAAGTGTCCCACTGTAAGGAGGGAAAGGCTGACAAGAAAACAGTACATTACTCTGGTCACCTGCTGTGAGCTGTCAATCACATGCAGATAATATGTCAAATTACCCTTAGGTCTTTGACAGCTAGGGAAGGTAGGTGTGAAGTGGGAGGGGAGATGCCTTGAAGAACTAGATTTCAGCCTTCACAAAAGAAAGCAAGTTAGCATTTCTAAGAAACAAAAGCAATGAAATGCACTTTTCAGTTCTGTTCTGTAGCATGTGCACTGCTTGTGTTTGAAGAAGTCATTGAAAAAGGATAACATTTTAACCAAAAGTAGGGGACTTTAAGACAGCAGTGAATGCCTGTTAAGTCAATGAAGTGACAGCAGCTTAAGGGAAAACGTGGCAGATCTGATGCAATTTTTTTGGAGACAAACAATGGCTTTCTGGGATAATTAGAGGCAGAGTAAACAGTCTGAATTATTTCAAAATGCCAGCCCCCATGTGGTCAGAGTCAGAAATTGCATATAAAAATATCTAAAAAGCTCTAAATAGTCCCAGAGTGCTGTTAAAATGTAGGAAACACCAAACCATAATGAAATAAATATGTTTTTTGAGTCTGAGGGTGCGGTTGTCCTTTAAGTTCTAGAGTACATTGCATGTTTATAGTGATACTGTCCAAGCCACTCCAATAACTTTAGCCCTGGGTCACACTTACGATTTAGATGATAATATTGCACAGTAATAATTGGGCTCCCTTTGGCAAGGGCCTTATTAGTAGCTAATATTGGTGGCAGCTGGTACTAACTTATAGACTGGCAGGAAGGGGCATAGCTGGAGAACCTGTGCCAGCCTTCCCCAGGAGTGTCAGTGTGTTTGTATATAACTCGTATGTTAGTGTGTGTGTCCGCTACTTGGGCAGGGACACAGAGCAATGGTTGGACGGAGAGGATGCTGGAGGTTTTAGCTAGACTACTAGACTGAGAACTGTACCCTATAGCTGTGCCAGTGGGAAGTCTTATTGGGGATCTGGAGAGAATGGGAGAAACCAGCCCCAGACTGTGACTGATCTGTGTGTGCTCTTAAGGGAAATTGTACTTTACTGTGTGTATTTGTTATCCTTCCCAATGTGGACGCCCCTCACTGGTGTTAGTGGTGATTATTGAGGCTCCTTGATTACTGGGCCAGTGCACAGGTGTCACACACACCTTCACCAAGCACGTTTTGTTTCTGGCTGTTGGCAGCTCCCTTGAGAGGAAAATTAGCACTTTTTTCAGACAACTGGCGCATCATCACAAAGGACAAATGGGTCCTAGACATTGTCTCACAAGGATACAGATTCCATTTTCACACCTTGCCAAGGATAAAAGGAATGCCAAACCTGCCACCAAATCAATGGGCAGAGGCACAAAAACAAATTGCAGCCCTCATGGACATGAGAACCATTCAACAGGTACCTACACAGGAGCAAGGGCAAGGATTTTACTCGAGGCTCTTTCTAGTCCCCAGAAAGGACAATGCAATGGAGACCCATTCTGGACCTTTCAATTCTAAAGACCTACTTGCAAGTACCCAAATTCAAGATGCTAACACTACAGCAGCTTCTACCCATGTTGGGCAAGAAGGCTTGGCTGGTAACGCTGGACCTCAAGGAGGCATATCTACATGTCCCCATCAGACAAAATTGCAGAAGATACCTCTGTTTCATTGCAGGTTCAACCCATTACCACTTCTCTGCACTGCCCTTTGGATTATCTACTGCGCCCAGGGTCTTCACAAAATGCCTGGCACCAGTAATTGCATACTGCAGACAAAGAGGAATTCAAATATTCCCATACCTGGACGACTGCCTCATCCAAGCAGAAAGTAAAGACATTCTCTTACAACATCTGGCGTTTGTCAAACACCTTCTAAGTTGCCTAGGGTACACAGTAAACGAAAAGAAATCAAAACTAGTGCCCTCACAGAACATAATATTCCTGGGTGCCAGCTTGAATAGAACAGCCCAGATGGCTTATCTCACGCCAGACAAGCAACTACAACTAACTCAATACTTCAAAATAATGGCAACAAAGACCCAACTACCTGCAAGAAAAATTCTGCAGGCCTTTGGATTCATGGCATCTTGCATACTACTAATACCATTTGCAAAACTGCATATGAGGAAATTACAATGGTACCTGAAAAGCGTATAGACTCAACACAGCCACAGCTTAGAAACAATGATACCTCTCATTCCCTGCCTTCAACAGGAGTTTCTATGGTGGGCACAGGCATGTCACCTCAACAAGGGTCAGCCTTTCACCTTACCCACAGCCGGGCAAACTATGACAACAGATGCATCGGAATATGCCTGGGGGAGCACACATGGCGGGACAGTGCATTCAAGGCAAATGGACTACGGATCAAAGACATCTGCACATCAATCAAAAAGAAATGCTAGCTGTACAGAATGCCCTGACAGCTTTCAAGGACCTCTTACATCCAGGACAGCTAATAATAAGGACAGACAATACCACAGTAATGTGGTACATAAACGAGCAGGGGGGTACACACTCCTACCCTCTATGCAGGCAAGCAATGACCTTGTGGAACACAGCATTGACTTACTAGGTTCAATTACAAGCACAATTCCTGCCAGGAAAGAAGAACACATTGGCAGACGACCTAAGCAGAAACATCATGGATCCCCACAAGTGGAAACTGGATCCACAAGTATTTACAGTAACTCAAATATGGGGGCACCCAGACATAGACCTGTTTGCCAACCCCTAAAACTGCCAACTACAAAAATTTTACACAAGGATATTCCACCCACAAGCTTGGAAAGTGGACACCCTCACATTCAGTTGGAAAATGTTGACAGTATATGCCTTCTTTCTACTGCCTCTTCTTACAAAGGTGCTGCTGAAAGTCAGAATAGAGAGGCCACAAATGATACTCATTGCTCCAGACTGACCACGTTAGCACTGGTACCCACTACTAAGGAACATGGCCCATGGCCCACCATAGATTTTACCACAAATTCCTCATCTGCTCACACAGCAAGACAGTCAGATTCTACACAGCCAGCTCAAGACCTTAAATCTGGCTGCATGGCATATCACCTAAACAACCAGCCAGCTCCTCTATCAAAAGCTGTTATGGATGTCATTCTGAAGGCCAGAAGGCCCAGCACCAGGAAAGCCTACTCAGACAAATGGAAAAGATTTTGCGCCTGGAACCAAGCTAAAGGCCAAACTCCCCTTGAGCCGGACATACCTCAGATTCTACAATATTTAACTGAGATGTTACACGAAGGACTTTCCTTTTCATCTATTAAAATCCACGCCTCAGCGATTTCAGCTCACTACAACATGGATCCTCCCTTATTTTCACATCCACTTCTAAGACAGTACCTCAGAGGGGCCAAGAACATAAGGCCGCCCAGGAGAGCAGCAACGCCAACTTGGGACCTCAACTTTGTTCTGGAAAAGCTTACGCTACCGCCTTTTGAACCAGCTTTCTCAGCTGACTTAAAGTTTCTATCATGGAAAACTGCCCTGCTGCTAGCAATAACTTCAGCCAGAAGAGTCTCAGAGCTACAGGCACGAATGGCAGTGGAGCATTTCCTCATTTTTCATAAAGACAGAGTCTCTCTACGAACTAACCCCTCCTTTATGCCAAAGGTGGTATCCAGTGTGGCCTAAATCAAACCATCCATTTACCTACCTTTTTCCCAAATCCCCAGAACAAAGGAGAAAGACTCCTGCACTCTTTGGACATTCACAGGCAACTGCGTTACTACTTGGATAAAACTAAGGCTTTCAGAAAATCTGACCAGCTCTTTGTATCCTATGCTACAGCATCACAAGGAAAAGCTATCTCAAAACAGACCATTTCAAAATGGATAGGACATTGCATACGTTTCTGCTACACTCATGGAAAACCGGTTCCTGCCAGCATTAGGTCCCACTCCATCAAGGCAGCAGCTACATCTACAGCCTTCCTCCGGGGGGTACCAACCAAGGATATTCTGGAAGCTGCAACTTGGAGTTCAGTACACACCTTCACCAAACACTATCACTTACCACTATACTCTTAAGACTAGAGCTGGCTTTGCCACTGCAGTTTTGCAGGGCCTACTAGCTTCTTCAAACCCTGTTTGATTCCACCACCCATCCCTAGCTTTGGGATTCAACCCAAGTGTGATGACTGCAGCAGGGTAACACGATGAACATAGTACAGATTTGTACCTACCATAAATGTAGATGTTCGAGTGTTCACCCTGCTGCAGTCCAGGTTACCCTCCCTCCATCCCCTCTGACCTATCTGAACCCTTTCTGTGCCTTTATATCTGATACAACCTTTGTGGTGTGGAGGTATGCTTTGTTTGTTCTTCACATTTCTTATTGGTAATATGTAGTGACCTCCTATTGGGGGGGGCACCTGACATCTGGGGCAAGAAAAACTGAAAAAAATGGCGTCTGATGCCTCTTATATACCGCTGGCGCACTGACGTCAGCGTAGAAGCGACAGCAACCAACGCCGGACCAAGACTTTGGAACTCAGACCGACTGCGGGACCGCCTGACGGCAGGATAACCCAAGTGTGATGACTGCAGCAGGGTGAACACTTTAACATCTACATTTATGGTAGGTACAAAACTGTACTTTTTGTTACTAATGTCTAATTAGTGCAGACGTGTTTTTAGTACTGAGAGTAGAGTATTTTGTATGCAGACTTGGCTGAGTTTTATCAGTGGCACTTTATAGTGCAGCACTATTTATTTGGATTCTTAATTTTTATGAGCTGTTCTGGTGAGGTGTCTGTACTTTTATATTTACTTTGCATACTTTACTTTTGCTCTTGTTCTCACTATAATATTAAATGTGTTGCTTTTGGTAGGTGTCCTTAACTTTTGTGTGCTAGTCCTTAATTGTTTTTCAGGATGGTTATATTTCTTGTATAAAGACGTAATTTACCTTTGACAGTCCAGTTGTGCTAGGAACCTGTCTCTTTTATTCCTATTATTTAGCTGGGTAAATTAGTTTGCTGGTTTGCTGTAATTTTGGCATTTTAATAATTCATTGCACTTAATGCTACTTTCTTTGCTTTGTATTTGTGACACTTCTGGAGTTCTGCTGTTTCTCCAAGTTCTTAATGTGTTTCATGTGATTCCCAGGTACTTTTCTTAGCTTTGTTGATAGACCATATTATCTTATCTGATTTTTGCTTTTTTCTTTGTCTGTGAAACTAAAAAAATTGCCAGTTGGTCTGTTGTATATCTAATGTTTTGTTTTCTTTCTTGAGATGACTTCCTTAATCTGTAGATCTCAAACTGGGTATCTTTCTTTTGCATAAAGTAATTGTTTTAGCCGATATTGTTGTCTTCATTCCTCCTCAGAATAGGGTCTCAAATTCAACCCTCGAATCTGGCTCAGCCACATTCTCTAGACTTGGATCTGACTCTCGAACTTCCCCCTCTTACCCATAATGCACTACACCCACTCAGGCACTTCAGATCTGGTTTCCCTTTTCAGCATCTGGATCTCTGTGCTCTCAAGCTGTGGTCACTTTACATTTTTCAGTGCTAGTGTTTGTACTATCTTTTCGTGAGTTTTGTAAGTGATATCCTCTCTCGTCCTAGTTTTTGTTATGTTTATATATATATATATATATATATATATATATATATGTGTGTGTGTGTGTGTGTGTGTGTGTGTGTGTGTGTGTGTGTGTGTATGTGAGCATTTTTCAACATCCTGTTTCTTCTAGCTTTTTTCCTGTCATGTCTGACAAATCCTCTCCAGGGTTCAAATGTTGCACTTTTTGTGGGCAAGATGGCCACAAGGAGTGCATGTATTGTTTAAGTACAGATCACCTAAAAGCGGATTGTGTGGTCTGTGATTCTTTTAATATTTGAGTGCTTATGGATAGGCATAATAAATTAATCTTAAAGGGTCATTTTCCATCTTTGGCTCCTGAAGCAGAGTACCTTTCCTTAGCTTTAGCTTCTTCCTCATCTAAAGAAGCAAAAAGGAGGTATCTCCCTGCCTTCCTGAGAGATCATCTAGAACCAAAGTTCAAGACTAAGAAAACTTTGGATCTGACCCCAATGGATCTGAAGAAAGTGCCTACTCCATTGGATTCACCAGCCTCCTCGGATTCAGGGGAAGTCATAACATTGTCACCTCCTTCTTTGTCAGCTCCAGTGTCAGATCCCATGGCTCTGGATCTGAGAGCTCTGAGTAAGTTCCCTACCCGTTCTGTTAAGGCCAAGCTTTCTCAACCACCCTCGTCTGCTTCTTTCATATCCTCTAGAAACTGATCAGAGGCAGACATGGACAGGATAATGAGGTTCCTCAAGGCCCAGATTCAGTTGGGGGGTAATGTTGGCTCCATCCCCTATCGGATCCGTGAGCTACCAGGGCCATGCTTTCAGGACTTCTTCTTCAGTCCGACCCTCGGCTTCAGAGTTACAGGTTTGGGGACTTCATTATGTGTTGGGTTTGGTGCCGGGGAAGCTTCTTTTCTTGACGCAGATTGGACCCTTGAATCAACCCTGTTCTATCACCTCTGAGCAAATCTCTGAGCTGAGGTGTTGGCACCGGGTCTGGGGGAGTGGGATCGGCTACATCTTTGTCAGAGCAGTCTATTCCCTTATGCGCCTTGGCCTTTGACAGTTAAGGTCCAGTCCTTTCTAGAGGTCATGGATCTGGTGCGAGTCCTAGTGGCCTACCCTTTGTGGCTTCAAGGGAGGAGGAGAGGGCCTTCCCAGTCCATCCACTTTTCAGGTAGTGGAGAGGGTTTTCACCCAAGTTAGAGAGCTGTTACCACATGTCCCGCAGTCCACCCCTGTACTCCCTTCAGGTGGGGAGCCTTGAGCCCTTTTGTTCTGTATTGTCAGCCCATCCCAAGCAGTCTTCAGGACCTTTCTGCTCAGGAGAGATCCCCTTCTTCCGATATTTCCCCAGAGTACCCCATTGAGGAATTTCCCAAGAGGTGCAAAAGGAGTCTCATTGACTCCCCAACAGAGTCATTAACCGAAGACACTGACTTCGATGAGGGCGAGGGATCTCCCTGATACCCACCTGAGGACGCCTCCTTCTGGGACATTCTGGTAATCTTGAAGAAGAAAGGTGAGTGGTCTGCCTAACCTCCTTCTGTGGAGTCGGTACTCTTGGAGTCATTCGGGGTGGACCCATCTGTGTCTTGGGTAACCCACCCCCCCCGGCGGAAGACCTCGTTGATCTGGTTTCCCACCAGGCATGGAAGGAACTGGACACCATCAAGCCTATTTACAAGTGTCCTGATAGGTTCCTTGTTCGACCAGCCCAACTGCATTGGCATAATGCTTTCTTGCAGTTGATGCCATCGTGGTGGTGGCAGCCACTAAAAAAAGGAATTGGCAGCGAAGACTGCCAGTGTCCATTTCCCTAACCTAGTCTAGAGCACTGGAAAGGATTGGAAAGTACACTGTTAAATTATGTAGTTCACTTTACCCAGCTGCAGAGAGATCCGATCAAGGAATTTTCAGTTTCTGAGTCCATGCTTGCAGAGGAATTCAAGAAACTTTCGCCCAAGCTGGTCACTCTGTCTGTTGCCAATTCCTTGATGAGGCTAGTTTCCTGTACAACAGAAGGTACTTCACAAGCTGCCGGTTTAGAACTATCCCTAAGGAGATGTATGCCTAGATGAGGCTGTGTTATTTTGCAGAGCCCTTTAAGGCATCCTTTGTAAAAGCCCCCTATGATGGCTCTTCACTTTTGGGCTATTGGTTAGAGATACTCTTACCTGCAGCGAAAAGAATGGGAAGACCCTTTCTTCTGTAGGAATCAAATTTTCTACTCCTCAGAGGTCCTTTTCCAGGAACCAATGTGGAGGCAGAAAAATGTGGTTTCATAAATTCAAGGGCCTTTCCAAGACTGTTGTAGGGAACCCTCCTCTAGAAGCAGAGTAGGGTTTAATGATAGGTGCTGCTGTAGAGGTAGAGGGGGTCCACAAAACCAGGGCCTCAGAGACGCTTTTTCTGATGATCCCTGTCAGCGCAGCTGAATCGCTCCCTGACTGTACATCTCTGTTGGCAATTGGGGGTCTATTTGCTTTGCACTAGGAAGCCTGGACCCATTTGAGTCAAAATTTCTGGGTGCTAATTATAATATCCAGAGATTACTACATTCCCTTTTTCCTCCCCCTGCAAACACCAGCAAGAAACTCCCCGATGTGCCACCCAGTCAGAGGGAGATGGCAGCACATGAGATTCGAAAACTGCTGCAAAAAAGTCACCCATGAGGTCCCAGCTGAGCAAAGAGGATTCGGAACCTACTTCCGCTTTTTTGGTGTAAAGACAGGGGACCCAGGACCTACTCCAGATTTAAACAAGTTGAATTTTTATGTAAAGAAGCAGAGGTTCCGATTGGTAATGGTTGAGTCCATTCTGCCCCTGTTGCACATAGACGACTGGATGTGCCCAGTAGTTCTCAAGGATGCGTACTATCACATCAAAATACAACCACTCTAGGACATACCTGCACTTTCAGCTTGGAGCCAATCATTTTCAGTTCAGGTCAGTGCCCTTTGGGCTCACCAGAACCCCCCCCCCCAGGTGTTCAAATACTTAACGGTCATAGCAGCTCACATGAGGCTCAAAGGATTCCTGGTGTTTCCATACCTAGATGATTGGCTCGTTACCACCCCCCATGAAGCATCAGCTTATCCAATCCAGAGATTACTTAATCCAACTTTCACAGTCCCAGGGCATCACTATAAACCTGAACAAATTCAATCGGACTCATGTGCAGAACCTAGAATTCATAGGAATGCAGCTGAACACGAGGGACCATGTAACGTCTTTTCTCTTACACCGCATAACAACACTAAGGAATCAATTCCAGGAATTGTTATCCCACCAGTCCCCCCCGCACGGCTAGTCTTGCATATCCTAGGATCCATATCGGCAGCTATTTTGCAAGTTCCTCTAGCAAGGTTCTTCATGTGTATTCTTCAATCGTTATTGGCAGTGCAATGGTCCATTCTCTGTCAGGTGCTGTCCATTCCCATCAGTTTGACACCAGTTTGCAAATGTCACAATAGCTAGTGGATTCATTCGGACAATCCCCTTCTAGGTAGATCTTTTGTAACCATCCCCCATAACCACAGACGCCTCCCAGTTTGGGTGGGGAGAGCATTACAATGGGAGGATTGTCCAAGGCACATGGTTCTCAATGAGACCAGGTTGCATATCAAGTGTCCTAGAGATGAGAAGTTCCTAACATTCCAAGCCTTTCAGGGAGCTCTCCTCTTTGGGACTGTTCCATTTCACACTGACATGTCTGTAGTCTGGTACATCAACAAGCAAGGAAGAACCCCTTCATACCTTTTGTGCAGGGCCGCCATGACAGTGTGGGAATATGGAGAATCTCTTCGGACAGCCTTCTGGTTGCAATGCACATGTCAGGGAAAGCCAGCGAGTTGGTTGACAGGCACAGCAGATGAATCCTGATTCCGCATGAGTAGTCCCTCAGTCAGTCGGTGGTGAAAATGATCTTCAATGACTTGGGTCAACCTTGCTGCAACCTTTTTGCCTTTTCCCTTCAACAAATGCGGCAAGTTCTTCACTCCTATCCTCCCTCTGGCAGAGTCCCCGAGGTACGTTCTGGACCATGATTGGCCCCTGGGTCTCATGTATGCTTATCCCCATCTCCCACATATCCTAAAGTTTCTTCACAAGGCAAGCAGGCTACAGAGCTCAGTCATCCTCATTGCCCCCTTCTGGCTTTCAGGCTTGGTTCCTCTTCTTTTGGTCTCATCTGAAATATCCTCTGTGGATACTGGAGCCAAGACGGGACCCCCTCTGTCACCCATCAGGAATGCAGCACCCAAATCTTCATGCCCTTTAGCTGCTTGGTTTCTCCATTTCCAACCCTAGCAAGACCATCCAGGCTTGCTTCTCCGGTCCGTAACATAAGTCTAGCCTTGCAAAAGGTTTCTACTAGGAAAGTTTACACCAGCAAGTGGAAAAGGTTTGCTGTTTGGGCTACAAATAGAAATACTGATCCTTTCTCAGCACCAGTCCCAGATATTTTGCTTTTTCCTAGTACCCTGTTTAAGGAAGGAGCTAACTTCTCTACCATCAAGCTTCAGTTAGCTGCAGTTTCTAATTTTCATGCTGCTAGCCAATCTCATTCCCTGTCCACCTTTACATTATGCAAATTTTTATGAAAGGTATTTTCTTGTTGAAGTCTCCCATTAAGAATGCCTTCCCATCTTGGGACCTCGCTGTCATGCTGCAGGGTTTGACTCTGGGGACCCTTCAAAACAGCTGCCAGTTGCGACATGAAGTTTTTTTCATGGAAGAGAATCTTTTTAGTGGAAATTACTTCAGCAAAGAGAATGTCCGAACTACAGGCCTTATCTTCCCAACCTCCTTACAGAATCTTTCACAAGGGCAGGGTTTTTCTACCTACCAATCCCTCTTTTATGCCTAAAGTAGCCACAGAAGACAATATCAGTCAGTCAATTCACTTACTAGTGTTCTTTCCAAAATTTTCGAACAAAGGAGAGTATATTCTACATCATCTTGACATTCTTAGACAGTTGCATTTCTATTTGCCCAGAACTAGGCAACACAGGAAGTCAGACCAAATGTTTGTAACTTTCTCTGCTAACAAAGTAGGCCATGGGGTTTCCAAGATCACTCTAGCAAAATGGATAACTGGTTGTATCTCTTTCATTTACTCACAAAAGGGCCTAGAACTACCTCATCCTCCTAGGGCACATTCCACCACGGCTATGGCTACTACTTCCACCTTCTCATCTAGAACCTCCATTGATATTTGTGCAGCAGCAACATGGTCTAACAATCACCCCTTTTTGACACGCTATAAGTTAGATATCATTTTGAAGAGCAGGGCTTCCTTTGGCTCGATAGTGCTGTGGTATATCCTTCATGAGGGCCACCCAGAAATCCTGTATCTGGGGACTGTGACCCTATTGTGAGGCATAATGAAGATCACCTCAAATTAGAAAGTTATGTCTTACCATAACTTGGCATCTGTGTTGTCTGTCTTCATGGATTATGGAACATGACAAGACTCTTAGGTCCCATGTCTGAGGCTCATCTGACGTTCTTCTTTGCTGTCTGGGTTATGGATGTATGGAGTCAGCAAACTTGATCTGAGGTACTTGTGTGGGTGTAGTGCATTATTGGTAAGAGGGAGATGTTCAACAGTCTGATCCAAGTCTGGAGAATGTGGCCAAGACGGATCCGAGACCCTGTTGTGAGGAGGAATGAAAACAGACAACACAGATGCCAAGTTATGGTAAGACATGACTTTCTGTTTTTAATATCTTTGAGTTTTGAGTCAGCTGTCTACATATGAAGACCTATCTTAGACTTTTGGCATGTGAAAAATGCTTTTTTGCTTTAGCCTTTCATTTCCTAAAATTAACTGCATTCACATGATCAGTTTGTACTCATTTAGACCTCTTTGGACTTTGCAGTTTGTAAATTGTCTTTGTCAGGTATTGGCAGAGCTGGCTGCTTTCTCGACATTTTCATTATATTATTTAATAGGTCTAGTGCAGTGTTACTTATAACTGTGTACTTATTCTTAATCTCACTCTCTTAAAATAATGTTAAAGTAATTTATAGTATATTTTCCCTTTGTACACAATAGACAATACTTTGTAGCTGATTATGTTTGGATTGAAGTATTTTGTATGTATAACATACTACTTGTTTGTATAATTTTTTTTTTTAAACTTCACATGGGTCCAAAAGTCTTATGTGATCTACATTTCATTAAATTTGATAAAATAGCTCTGTTCTTTAATTTGACTTGAAATTAAAAAGTCAGGCCTATTGTTTTGATGGGAGACTTTCCTGGAAGTGAGAACTTTTCTCTCTCCATTTTCTGGAGTTTGTACCATAAGAATTCTGTATTCTTGGCTAAACCAACTTGTAGTGTGTTCTCTGCTTGATAAATGTTGCTGTCATACACGGACTACCTGGAGAGACTGAAGGAATGTCATGACAAAAAAGCTTGTGTGGAGACAACAGCAGTGGAGGTAAAGAAAGTAGCTTTCACTACCTGACAACAGAGGACATGAAGATAACTGTTCAGAATACACAGCAGGCTGTTTATGAACTGATAATTGAATGATTAGCTGCTTACAGCGCCCACAGCTGTTTTCATTTCAAGTGTGGGTTGAGATTTCAGTATTGCAGCACTGCTTTCATGTTGGTGGAACTGTAAACAACCAAGTCATCAGTAAATTTAGAAGAAAGCCACACAAGTGTCTTACTGTAAGGACCTTTGTAATAATGGAAAGGTTACAACCAGCTACTGGCTAGCCTTGTGTCCAGCTTGGACATATGAGTGTAGTATTTTAGACATTATTTTTCTACTGAAATGGTGCAGTCTGTTTTTATCACACCTGTCCAGGTAAATTGCATTGATTACATTGCAAGTGTTTTGGGAGACTTCAGTCATTTCTCTGCATTTGTTCATGGGACTGTGTTTGGTACATGTTCTTCGTGTTTCACTGTTGCAGTCATTGCATTTGGGTAATCTGCTGGCAGGTTGCCCGCAGTCGGCCTGATTAACAAAGTCTTGGGTCCTGCGTTGGTTGCTGTCCCTTCTCCCATGATGTCAGGTCGTCAGGGGTATAAAACATGCATCCGATGCCATTACATCAGTCTTTCTTGCCTTGCGGTGCCCGAAGCAGAAGCAGTTCACAAGTGCCGGTCGGCCGACTCATGAAATTTTCATTTTCGAGTTTCAGAACCAAAGTCTTCAACTTAAAGCTAAGTACCTCAATGGGGAAACTTTTTCTTGCTCCTTACCGATGTCAGTAAAAGTTAATACTTGCATTGCTTGTGGGAAGCAAATACCTCATAAAGATTTTCATTTGTATTGTATTCCTTGCCTAGGCCCTGACCACGACGTACCTTGCTGTCGGTTTTGTGCTTTATTTAATCAGCGCATTATCCGTCGGTACATTTTTGCCTCTAAATATTTTGGTTCTCTGTTTAATTATCCATAAATGATGTCAGTTAGCCATTCAACTACCAGAATTCCTAAAAACGCAACCAAAAAGACAGGCCGTTGAGGTCCAAAACTGACGACGAGGCTTCTCCTAAGCCAGTCGCCAGTTCGCCGGTACTCAGGCGCTTTCGCAGCCCCTGATACCCGCTACTTCTGACTCGCAGGCCTCTACTGAGACCCATTCAGAGTCTGGTATGCCGCGAGATGCTTCACCTATGGAACCCGTGGATGTCTTTGCCTTGGATGGATCCAGAGCTGCTGTGCAGGCACCGGCTTCCTGAGGGTGTTTTCAGGCCTACAGACTTGCATATTAAACCGACTCCACCTTCTATTCTAGGGCCTAAGTCTCGATCTATGTCTAAAAAACCGACATCCAGGCCACATGTTCAGGCCCCTCTGCCTAAAAAACAAATGATCAAAATGGCTGAAGTTCTTATTACTCTAATCAGGGGTAGTCAACCCCCCCCCCCCCCCTTCTAAGAGGCCTAGGACTGACCTTGACTATGAATCTTCTGATCAGGACTCTGTTTCTTCTAATTCTTCCTATGACATGGATTTGTCCATGCCTACTTATGAGGATTCTGATGCAGAGAGGATTCCATTCCCTCTGCCCCCCCCCCCCCCCCCGAGGATTTTTCTTTTGGGGAAACTTTACATACCTTAAGGGGAGCATTTCCACTGGAAAAATCAGGAATTTTCTGAATCTAAAAAAGAGGTTTAGGGATTTCCTTCTACCTCAGCATAGGCCTTTGGCTATACATCCTGTACTAGACATTGTTGAGGATATGTTTTCAGAATCCAGTATGGCTCCTGATTCCATGCCTCCGGCTCCTAGTAAACCCAACAGATACTACAGGGTTCCTGAGTCCCACAAGTTCCTTTTCAAAAATCCTGTTGCGGATCCAGAAACCATTTCTCAGGGGCCCAAGGGCATTAAAGCTTCTACTGCTAAAAATCCTACCCCTTCTGATAGAGACTCCAGGGCGCTGGATAGATGGGGTAAAAAGGTTTATACTTCTGCATCCTTGGCAATCAGGGCTTTAAACTGCCAATTTCATATGCTAAAATATCAACGGCATATTATGGGACTGCTTAAACAAAAAAATATGTTGATTTCTGACTGTGTGGAAAATAGTTACAGGATTTCTTGCATTCTGTTGAACAAGTTGGAAAACATACTTTGCAATGTGGTTTTGATTCTTTAGAGGCCTCTTGCAGGGCTGCGGTTACTGGGTCTGTGCTTGGAAGGCATGCTTGGCTTAAGGAGCAATATCTGCCTGATCATGTTAAAACAAAATTTGTTGGATGCTCCTTTAAATCAGGACCGCCTGTTTGGCAATAAGGCTGAAGAAGTTCTAAAAAAGATGGAAGATAAAGCTAAATCTATGCAAACTGTGAAAGATTTCTTACAAGTGCAACCTCCAAGATTTAGTAGGCACTGACCTACTAAGAATTGGTCCTTTCCAACTCCTTCCAGATCCACTCAAACCAAACCCAGACACACCAAAAGCACCAGGTTTCAGTCCAAAGGGACTGTCAGAACTAAGCAATGGGGGGCATCCACTACCAAATCCAGAAATAACAAGACACCCCCCCATGGTAAACAGTCTGAATGACTTTCCTTTAAAATTGCCATTCCCTTACCTTTCAGTCGCCCCATTTGGGGGAAGATTGCTCTTCATGCAAAAACCTGGGAACTCATAACCCAGGACAAATGGGTTTTAAATTCTGTGTCCCAGGGATACAGATTTCATTTCCACATGTTGCCAACACCAAACGGGTGGCCAGACCTGCCCCCAAATTAGTGGGCAGAGGCTCAGAAACAAGTATTTTTCCCTCTTAAAAATGGGGGCTATTCAACTGGTACCAGAAGAGGAAAAGGGACAAGGTTTCTATACCCAGAAAAGACAAATCTTGGCGTCCAATTCTGGACCCGTCTACTCTTAGCACCTTTCTGGATATTCCAAAATTCAAGATGCTGACTCTTCACCGGTTACTTTCTATGCTAGGCAAAGATGCCTGGTTAGCAACTTTAGATTTAAAAGAAGCTTATCTGCATATCCCAATCAGGGAATCTTGCAGAAGATACCCATGCTTCAAAGCAGGCTATTTGCATTATCAGTTCTCTGCTCTGTCCTCTGGCTTGTCTACTGCACCTAGGGTATTCACAAAGTGCCTGGCTCCAGTAATTGCATTTTGCAGACAAAGAAATATTCAAATATATCCATACCTGTACGATTGTCTGATTCAGGCAGAAAACCAAGCCATACTTATAAATCATCTGGCGTTTGTAAAAAGGGTTTTAACTTGTCTAGGGTACACCATAAATGAAAAGAAATCACTAGTACCCTCTCAGCAGATTACATTCCTGGGTGCAAGCTTAAATACAACTGTCCAAATGGCTTTCCTCTCGCCAGAAAAGCAAATTCATTTGGTAACTTACTTCAAACAAGTGGCCACAAAAACTCTATCTGCAAGACAAATACGGCAAGCCTTTGAGGTTCATGGCCTCCTGCATTCTTCTAATTCCATATGCATGACTGCATTATGAGGAAACTTCAGTGGTACTTAAAAGTCTATGGAGTCTACATTGTCACAGCCTAGAAATGATGATTCCTATCATACATAGTCTACACCTGGAGTTAATATGGTGGGCAGATGCCTTCCACCAAAACAAGGGACTGCCATTCACACTACCCCCTACTGCCCAAACGCTAACTACAGATGCATCAGACTATGCATGGGGGGGGGCTCACCTGGCAGGTAGGTGCATTCAGGGCAAATGGAACCCAAATCAAATGCACCTACATAGGTTCATAGGTTTATACTAGGCTATCTGCCCTAAGGCATTTATAAGTCTAGCCCAAATTTTTGTGGCTTACGTCACCCCTTATATGAAAAAATACTGTGCCCATTAGTTTGTTGTGCCTCTGTCCAGCAGTGACACAGAGATGATTCCCGGGATAAACCTACGATCTCCCATCCACAGGTCAAGATTTCTCTTGAACAGAGCCAGCGAGGTGCTCTGCCTCACATGGACCGGGATTTTATTCCACAGCATAGGGAGTCTCTGAGTGATAAATCTATCCCTCCAGCACGTCCTATTTATATCCGTGCTAAGGTTTAAGTTGCTTGCTCTAATGGTTTTGGTGGATTTGGATTTTTTGAGGTGGAGCATGTCCATTAATTCCGGGTTGGACATGGCCTTGTCAGGCACATGTCACCTCTGAGCAGACGGTATGCAACTGAATAGAGCTGGAGTTTCTTCAATCTGGCAGCATATGACAGATTTTGGAGTCCCTTTATCGTTTTGGTGAGGAACTTTTGGGGTCTCTCCAATTGCTGCAGATGTCGGGTGAGATACATCCCGAATGGGGCATTGTACCCGATCATTGGTCTGATAAGTGAAGAGTACAGGGGAACAATGACCTCACTAGATCTGGATGTGAATCCCTTCATGATCAGGTGGGCAATGTAGAAGGTCTTTCTAACCACTTTAGCAACGTGAGTGTCAAAAGAAAGGCCACTGTCAACCTGGGTCCCCAGGTCCCTGATAACCTCTTCTGTGCTTAGTGGATTGCCACCTATATGGTAGCTTGGGGTTACCTTGTTTTTCCCAAAGGGTATGACTATACATTTTTTGTCGTTTAACTTCAGGCCATGGCTCTGGCACCAGCTATCTGTTTCCGTGAGTCCCTTCTGAAGGATATCCGTGTCCGATGCACTTTCCACTATGGCACCCAGTTTGCAGTCATCAGCAAACTTTGTCAGCCAAAGTCCTCCCATGTTGGCCTGTACTTCTGAGAAGTAGATGCCGAACAATAGGGGGCCAAGGACCGAGCCCTGTGGGACACCACTTGTGACCTGCTTGGAGTCTGACATAGCGCCAGCAACTCTAACCCTGTGAGTTCTGTCCTTAAGCCAGTTTGCAACCCATCTTGTGACATATGGGTTTACATTTAAGCTGGTAAGTTTTTCTACAATACCCGAGTGGGGTATTGTGTCGAAAGCCTTTGCAAGGTCAAGGTAGCTGTATGGACTGCCTTTCCCTCATCAATGGCCTTGGTGACTGTTTCGAAGAAGTCGACCAAATTCAAAAGGCATGATCTGCCCTTGACGAAGCCAAACTGGGTCGGGTCCAATGTCTGCAAGTCCCCTATATCTTTGTTTATGAGCTCCATTATGATCCTCTCCATAGCTTTGCAGACTAGACTTGTTAAGCTTATGGGGCGGTAATTACCAGGGTCCGTAGAGGCACTGCCTTTGTGGAGTGGGACCACAGTTGGCGTACGCCACTCCTTGGGCACGTATCCTGTGGTAAGGCTGAGATTAAACAGCTGCCTTATGTGCGGGTTTAATTCCTCATTTAGCTCGTGTAGCACACAGCCGGGACACCATCCGGTCCCATTGATGCTGTGTTTTTAGCTTTAGAGAGAGCAGCTTTCACCTGCGCATTTGAGATGTCTGGGAGGCTACACTCCACTGGGATAGTTATCTCTCCTTTAGAGGGAGAGGGGGTGAAGTTTGCACTGAACCTGTCTGCCAGTATGTTGGCAATGTCTGTGGGTTCAGTGATTTTTGTATCATTTTGGACTAATTCTGAGCATATCTGGGAGTTTCCACCCAGGTTCCTAACATAGCTGAAAAAGGCCTTATGATTTGTCCTTTGAATCCATGGCAATTTTTCTCTCAAAATTGGCCTTAGTTGATTTTATGAGTGCTCGTATTTTTTTACTAATAATGATCAGGGGTGACTTCCCTTTTATGGATATTGTTCTATCATGTAATAGCTTTCTCCTCTTATTGTAAAGTTTGTTAATGGCTGGGGTCCACCAGACTGGACGTTTGCCCTTTGTGGAAAGAGTCTTGGTTTTATTTGGGATTGCCTGATCCATGCAGTCCTGGAGGTGTTCATAGAAGGCATTTGTAAGGGCTTCCGCAGCTTGGGTTTTGGTTTCCACTGGCTCAGGGGCCTTGAAGGATACCACACCAGTCTTGAGTAGTGTGAAGTTTGCTTTAGAGAAGTTCTTCACTGTGGTCTTTTTTGTTTGGGGGGGGGGCGGGATGTGGATTTCCAGTGAGATTAGTTTATGATCAGATCTCACCAATGAGGATATACTTCGTGTGGAGCATTTTGTCCCCATGTTTGTGATAATGAGATCTAGTATATTTTCTCCTCTCGTGGGAACAGTGACAAGCTGTTCCATGGCATTTGAATTTATGAACTCCAGGAACCATTGGGCTAGAAAGTTAGGGCTTGAGTAATGTTCCCAGTCTATATTCGGGTAGTTGAAGTCACCCAATATGATGGTGTTTGGAGATACATTTATACCCTCCAGTGTCTTCAGGAAGGCTGTGTGGGGTTCCTGAGTTTGAGAGGGTGGCCTGTGGCATGCTACAATTTGTAGAGCAGTTTTGCCTATGGTTAGTTGCACCTGGATGGTTTCCGGCTTTGCGTTGCCACCAACCTGGAGGTGTGGGTATCCTTTATGAATATGGATACACCCCCTCCTTTTGTGGTGTGGTCCGGGTTTTGGGGCCAGAACGCATGATATGAGGTAAAACCTAATAGTGCTGGGGTGCTCTCAGGAGCCTTGAACCAGGTTTCAGTTACAGCACAGACATCGATGTTCTCCATACTGAGAAGGGCCTTGAGTGCGTGCATTTTGAGATTTAGACTTCTGGCATTGAGCAGCATTACCCTCAGTTTCATATCAATCAAAAAGAAGTGTTAGCTGTACAGAATGCTCTGACAGCCTTCAAGGACTACATTCATCCAGGACAACTAATGGTAAAGACAGACAACACCATGGTTATGTGGTACATAAACAAGCAGGGGGGTACACATTCCTACCCCTTCTGCAGACTAGCCATGGCATTGTGAAACACGGCCTTGAGCTACCAAGTGCAACTGCAAGCTCAATTCCTGCCAGGAAAACTGAATACACTGGCAGACGGACTAAGCAGAAATCTCATGGACCCACACAGGGGTACACATTCCTACCCCTTCTGCAGACTAGCCATGGCATTGTGAAACACGGCCTTGAGCTACCAAATGCAACTACAAGCTCAATTCCTGCCAGGAAAACTGAATACACTGGCAGATGGACTAAGCAGAAATCTCATGGACCCACACGAGTGGAAACTGGAACCACGGATTTTCAACATGTTGACAAGCAAATGGGGGAGCCCAGACATAGATTTATTTGCCTTCCCCCACACCTACCAGTTGGTCAAATTTTGCACAAGGATTCCTCACAAAAAAGCCTGGAAAGTGGATGCTCTGTCATTCAGCTGGAAAAAACTATCAGTCTGCGCCTTTCCCCCTCTGCCTCTTGTCTCCAAAGTTCTGCTAAAAGTCAAACAGGACAAACCAAGAATGATTTTGATTGCTCCAGACTGGCCACACAAACACTGGTACCCACTCCTGCGGAGTGTCACAAATTTCTCCATGGCACCTGCCTCAGACACCTTCCTTACTGTCTCAGCAGGAGAACCAAATTCTGTACCCTCAGCTCACAACATTGAACCTTGCAGCTTGGCTAATCACTTAAATTCACCCTTAGCATCCCTCAGCAAACCTGTGATGGATGTAATCTTGGAGGCGAGAAGACCTAGTACTAGAAAATCTTATGCTGACAAATGGAAAAGATTCTGTGTTTGGAATCGATCTCAAGGGATGAGCACAGCAGTGCCCAGTTTACCTCAGATTTTACAATACTTAACCGAGATGCTTCACAAGGGCCTGTCTTTTTCCTCCATTAAAATCCACGCCTCAGCCATTTCAGCTCATTATAACACAGAACCTCCTCTCTTCTCTCATCCTCTGCTCAAGCAGTACCTCAGAGGGGCCAAAAATGAGAGACCACCCAGGAGAGCTCCAACCCCAGCCTGGGACCTTAACTTTGTATTGGAGAAACTCACTCTACCTCCTTTTGAGCCAGCTGCTGCTGCAGACTTAAAATTTCTTTCTTGGAAAACAGCTTTTTTTCTAGCAATCACTTCAGCTAGAAGGATATGTGAGTTACAGACCCTTATGGCAGTGGAGCCTTTCATCATCTTTTATGCGGACAGGGTGTCACTTGGGACCAATCCATCCTTCATGCCCAAGGTGTGGTATCCAGTGTGGCTCTTAATCAGTCCATTCATTTGCCAACTTTCTTTCCCAATCCACAGAACAAAGGGGAATGGATTCTGCATTCATTGGATGTGCACAGACAACTTAGATCCTACTTGGACAGGACTAAACCTCGAAGAAAGTCTGAAAAACTGCTGGTAGCATTTGCTGCAGGGGCAGGGGAAAAGGCCATTTCAAAACAAACCATTGCATTCATTTCTGCTATAAGCACCATGGAAAACCTATCCCCCAGGGGATCAGATCTCATTCCACCAGGGCTGCATCTACTTCTGCAGCCTTTCTCAGAGGTGTTCCTACCGGGGATATTCTAGAAGCTGCTACCTGGAGTTCAGTTCATACTTTCACCAAACATTGTCATTTACCAGTTTTCTCTAAATCCAGAGATGGCTTTGCCACTGCTGTCTTGCAGGGCCTTATAGCTGGTCCTAATGCTGTATAAATCCATCCTCCCAACCATAGCTTTGGGAATCTACCCAAATGTAATGACTGCAGCAGTGAAACACGAAGAACATAGTACAGTTGTGTACACTTACCATAAATGTAGATAATCGAGTGTATTCACTGTTGCAGTCTTGGTTACCCTCCCTCCAGCATCTGTGATCAAAGTACCATGAATTCTTTCCAAACATTTTCTGTGTATGCCTGTAATATGGTCATCTGCTCAGCGTGAAGTGTCTGTATAGTTCATCAGCAGTACCATCTGTTCGTTACGGTCAGCTGGATTAAGTTTAACTGTCAGAAGTCACCATTGTTTTCTTGGTCTTCACCAGTATGGTTAAAGATGCTGGGTTTCTACAGCTTACTTAAATCTACTGCAGTGTTCAGTCAGTCATGAAATCTGCTATATCTGCAGTTGTGAAAAACTATATAAAGATTTTTTTTTTTTTTTTTTAAAAGAAACTGATATTCTCCATCATGACTTTCAATTTGAAAAATGTGCATCTGTGTAACTCACCATAATAACTAGGCATTCGAAATTAGTGGATTATTGTTGCAAACCTAGTTAGTAACACAGAATTTCTGCCACAGATGGATACTTGTCCTTAGCCAGAATTTCACAACATTGATGTCTCTTGACCTAGTGACTGGCTGATGTCAGTAAAAATATTGCTGCAAAAAACAGAACAATCCACACTCTTCTGTTCATTTTTTGGATGCTGAAGAGTTGCCAATTAATGTAGTTATACCATCCTAGATGGAACCTCCAACCAAACACCCAGGGAAGAAAACCTAGAATGAGAAATGACATCAACTGCACCAATCCATACCTTCTCTCAACCTCACTGCTTGGTTGCTCCACTTCCATCCTTGGCCAGGCTTCCTATGATTTCTAATCCTGTACGGGATATCATAGTAGCTTCCCTTAAATCTTCTACCAGAAAGATCTACACTAGTAAATGGCGACGCTTCTCTTTCTGGGCAAAAGCTAGGAACATAGACACCCCTATACTGCTCCAATTCATTCAGTGTTGGACTTCCTAGTTGTCATTTTTAATTCAGGATCCTCTTCTTCCACAGTGAAAGTTCAACTGGCAGCCATTTCAAATTTTCATATAGGCTTTTTGGACCACAACATTATGTCACATAAACTTTGCAAGGCATTCCTTCGAGGTATCTTTTTATTGAAACCTCCTATTAGAGCCCCCCCACCACAGTGAGATCTAAATTTAGTTTTAACATCCTTGATTCTTCCCCCGTTCGAACCTGCAGCTGCCTGTTCCTTGAAATTGCTTTCTTGGAAGACACTTTTTCTAGTTGCCATTACATCTGCCAGGAGAGTATCTGAGCTTCATGCTCTCTGTGTTCGCCCTCCCTATCTAATATTCCACAAAGATAGGGTATCCCTAAGAACTAATCCGTCTTTCTTACCAAAGGTGGCATCTCAGACTAACCTAAATCAGTCCATTGATCTTCCAGTATTTTTCCCGAATTATTCTGATAGAGATGAACAAAAGTTACATTATCTCGATGTTCACCATCAGCTGAGATATTATCTGGATAAGACAAAAATTTTTAGGAAATCTGATCTACTTTTTCTATCCTATGCAAAGAACAGGAAAGGCCTTCCAGTTTCTAAGGTAACTTTATCTAGGTGGCTGTCATCAGTGATCACTTGCATTTATCAGCTCAGAGGCAAAGAGTTGGTTTCTAACCCAAAAGCCCATTGTACCAGAGCTCTAGCTACATCTACAGCTTTTCAAGCTAGACTTCCAATAGACACTATTTGTGCAGCAGCCACATGGGCCTCTCCTCATACCTTTGTCTCACATTACAGATTAGATTTGGTCTCCAGAGACAGAGCAAATTTTGGTTCCACCGTTCTCAAGAGTCTGTTCCATTGAGCCACCCAGGATAGAGGTGCTAGGGACGCAGTCCCATCCAGCAGGAATGAAGGCGAGATTGACAACTTAACATTTAGAAGTTATATAGCTACCATAACGTTCCATGTTAGTTGTCTTCTCTCGCCTTCTTTCTTGCGTCCCGCCCTCCTTCCCCCTAGCCTGGTCAGACCGAGAAGATTATACATCTTCTATTAAGAGGTTATTACCTTTTTCTAGCTGTTCAACTCCTAGTGTCACTAGATTATGTGTATCCTTTCTAGAGGGTTATGATGTTTAGTATTTTTTATTTCTTCCTCCTACGTTGGAAGAAAATACTGCTACTTCTTTAGCTACCAAACGAGATCTGAGTAATCTCCGCCTTGCATCATGGGATATAGGGTTGCCTCGAGCTGGTAAAATTAGCTCTCGAGCTTAGCAAGTGCCGAGTCGGTGCCGAGGATCTGCTTCGAACCCATCCAGCAAGAAAGAAGGCGAGAGAAGACAACTAACATGGAACGTTATGGTAGGTACATAACTTCTAATTTTGAAACATAGATTTTGTTGCGTCATACTGTAATTGATACTTGAATTGTTTGTATTATTAAATGTTAAGCATTAGTAATCTGTTTTATTGCTTTTAAGTATACTGTTTTCCTAGAGTTTGAGTTGTATTATTTTTAAATCATTTGATCAGTGAAAGGGCTGACTTTTTTTTCTGTCTTTATAAGTGGTTTGGCTGTGTTTTTACTTCTAGATGAAAACTAATCACCCTAGTTTTGATTCACATTTTGAGCAAAACCTGTAATAGTGTGGCTGTCTTGCATGACAACCTGTTTTATTTCATCATCTTAGCTTATTTTTTGTCCTGCTGTTGTTGGAGTAATATTCATAGAAAAGCATAAACATACTGCAACACCAGATTTTTTAAAGAAACTTTTGTAACTCGTAACTATCCTTGATCCCCTACATATCTACCTAAGAGGCCATAGTGTGGACTTAGTCTTTGAAATGTTTCTTGGTGTATTTTGATTTCAGTCTTTCCCCTTGCTTGTCACTGGATCTGTAGAGAGCAAGGGTGACCCTCCGACCCCCCCCCCCCCAACACACTTAAACATGTTCATATTGTGGACTACTGGCTTTTGGAAATAGCTGCCCTTTGGCAGCATGTTGCCGGCTAATTTTGCAGTGAATATTCAAGAAAAGTGCTCTTTTGCCTTAAGTGATGCATGAAGATCTGCTGTTTTTCTATGTTTTTGTGTTAACTACACTTTCTAAGAATGTTACACAATCCACACACTATGCACTGGCCATGCCTTCTAAACTCTGATGGCCCTTGGTTCTTTATATGCAGATCAAGAGTTTTTATGCCATGGAGTAGTGTCTACAGGTACTAAAAAAAAGCACGATTGGGGTTGTAAGGGAAACTTAAATGTATTCTGTATTGGTAGTGGTAGTTAACAGTAACGACAGCTTGTTTTTCTCATCAGTTTCAGTCATAGAAGTGTAGATATTCAGTATTGGATCGCTGTTGCAGTAGCATGTAACTATAGGGTAAGTATTCTGACAGGGATTGGACACTCATCCAGTATACCAAAACTTTTCACTGCTTTTCATGTGCTCCAAATGTCTTAAGAAACACAAGGGTATGCTGGTATAAAAGCAAATGTACAGGTGCTAAAATTCAGAACTTGCCATTGAAGATTTCAGTCTGACTTTCTTTGATGCATCTTCAGTGCTTTACTGGTCAGCTTATTTTAACCCTTGGACAGATAAGTATCCCTCTGGGAAATTTCCTTCTATTTTTGTCAAAATGTGAGGACATTTTTCTTATACCTAGGAGGAAAGGGAAGTGTCTGTACATGAGACTGATGTCTTGTAAAGATTCCTACACAGCTTGTTTGATTTGTCTAGGGGGAAAGACATGTTGTCCATCCCTATAACATTTGTTTGTCTTTTATTCTCGAGACTATTAGAAGTCAGTTTAGCATCTTTAATATACTTTTTGAAAACCGACAGCTTAAGACTGTTACCCGGAAGCCAAGTGGATACTAGCTTGAAAAAGAAATCCATTAAAGAGGCTTCTGAAATGGTTTCACCTTTGATCTGTTTTCCACTGTAGCCTTGTTGGAGTCCGCTGATCCCCCATCACATGCTTCCAACCCCTCTGGTGCTACTCCTAAAGATGTTGCAAAGGGGTGGGAGTCTAGCAACTCCTCAAAGGCCGGATATATGTTTGAGCGAGAATGGGGAACCCAGTAGAGTGATCTCGGAAGGGCTGGGATGATATCCCTCAAGTGCTGGAGGATATCTGGTTTGAGGTTGTAAGTCCAGACATCACATATGGCTAGAACTGTTGAAGCAGATGTTTATAGAAAGAAAATTCATAAGACTAAACATCTTTTTCCCTATTTTACCTTGCCTGCCAAAGATGAATGGCACGGTTTTGCATTAAGGCTTTCAGTCTTTAGTCTTCTTCTCCTTCTTCCCATTTAAAGAAAAGGTCTCCTTTCCCTTCTGACTAGGATTCTTAGATTTAGAAGAAGCAGAACTGGATTAGGTTTACCTGGTGACCCCTCCTGTTTGTTTGAAATCAATCCAAGAAAAAGATCATCAAATTATTTTGTAGAGGGAAATATCTTTTTCGGACACTGTATCTTGTTTGAAGTACTTCCATCATTCAGAAGAGAAAGAAATCCCAAAAACAAAAAAAGAGGTCCAGTGAACTCCTGCAGGGAGATAACCCTAAACCTCTTGCCATTCCCCCATCATTGGTGTACTGGAGGATGCTTTTACTCCATTATGTGCTTCTCCTGTTACATCCCCAGCCCAAAAAGTCTGTTAGGATTTTCAAAATACCTCAGCCCCCCAAATTACTTTTTGTAACCTTGTAGCCGATCAGTTGTAATTCCTTTAGTCAAGGGCATAAGCTCCAAACAGTTAACTACCAGGAACCTTTATGTTCATCGTGTTTCACTGTTGCAGTCATTACTCTTGGGTTATCCTGCTGGCAGGCTACCTGCAGTCGGCCTGAATTCCAGAGTCCTGGTCCGGCGTCGGTTGCTGTCGCCTCTTCCCTGACGTCAGTGCACCAGGGGTATAAAAGATGCAGCCGATGCCATTTTTTCAGTCTTTTTTGCCGAGCGGTGCCTGAAGCAAAAGCAGTTCGCAAGTGCCAGTCGGCTGACTCCTGAGAGTTTCAAAATCGAATTTCAGATCCAAAGTCTTCATTAAAGCTAAGTACCCCATTGGGGAAACTTTTTTCTTGCTCCAGACTGATGTTAGAAAAAGTTAACAATTGTATTTATTGTGGGAAGCAAATACCTCATAAGGATTTTCATTCTTACTGTATTCCTTGCCTAGGTCCTGATCACGACGTTGCTAGCTGTCGGTTTTGTGCTAGATTTAACCAACGCACTATTAAGCGTCGGTACGATTTTGCCTTTCATTGTTTTGGCCGTAGGTTTAATTATATAATGCCGTTGGAACAACCGACGACCGGAGTTTATAAAAAGCGCAAGGAAAAGGACAGGCATCCGAGGTCCAAAACTGATGACGAGGCCCCCTCTAGGCCAGTCGCCGGTTCTCAGTGAGGTGCTTTCGCAGCCCCTGATGCCCACTTTCTCAGAGCCAGAGGCAGCTACCGACTCCCACGTGGAGCCGACTAGGCCTCTGGATACTCAAGGTAAAATATTCCCTCAGATGGGTCCAGAGCCGCTGAACAGGCATCAGCTTCTGTGGGTGTTTTCAGACCTACACAGTTATAGGTCAAGCCTACCTCAGCTTCAAAGACTAAAACAGCTCTAAAGACAAAGAAACAAGTACAGCATTCTCCTGGACAGACTTCCACGCCTAAGAAACAGATGCTTAAAATGGTCTAAGACCTAATTACATTGATCAGGGGTTCCCATCCCCCTCCTGATAAGAGGCCTAGGCAAGAGACAGAATATGACTCTTCTGATCAGGTTTCAATTTCCTCTGACTCCTCTTTTCCTCCCTATGAGGATTCTGATGCTGAAGAATCTATTCCTTCAGCCTCTCCTCCTGAGGATTATTCTTTTGAGGAAACCCTGCATACCATGAGGGAGCATTTTCACTGGGAGAGCAAAGATTATTCAGAATCTAAGAAAAGGCTCAGAGATTTTTTTACTTCCTCAGCACAGACCTCTTGCTATTCCACCTGTTCTAGACATTGTAGATGATGTATTTTCAGAGTCCGGCCTGCCTCCTGACTCTTTACCCCCTGCACCTGCTAAGCCAGACAGATACTACAGGGTTCCAGACTCTCATAAATTTCTCTGTAAAAACCCTGCTGCTGACCCAGAAACTATATCTCTGGGTCCCAAAGGGGTCGAGGCTTACACTGCAAAAAAACCCTGTCCCCTCTGATAGGGATTCTAGGGCACTGGACAGATGGGGGAAAAAAGTTTACACTTCTGCTACCTTGGCTGTAAGGGCTTTAAACTGTCAGTTTCATATTCTTAAATATCAGCAATACTTAATGACACTGCTTAAACAGAAAATGTTGACAAATTCTGAATGTTCTGATAAGGAAATGCAGGATTTATTGCATGCAGCTGAACAAGTGGGAAAGCATACTTTGCAATGTAGTTTTGATTCACTGGAGGCCTCTTGCATGGCCGCTGTTATGGGTTCTGTCATTAGAAGGCATGCTTGGTTAAAGGAACAGAATCTGCCTGATCACGTTAAAGCAAAATTACTGGATGCACCATTACAGCATGATACTTTGTTTGGTGTTAAGGCAGAAGAGATGTTGAAGAAAATGGAGGATAAAGCGAAATCCATGCAGACAGTTAAGGATTTCCTACAGGTACAGCCACCCAGATTTAGCAGGAACTGGCCTACAAAGAATTGGTCCTTTCCAGTGTCAGGCCACAGAGGCAGATACAGATGCCCCAGAGGCAGATCACAGCCCCAAGGCTCATACAGGCCTAAACAATGGGGTGCTTCTACCTCCAAAAGCGGAGAAGACAAATCACAACCATATAGGAAACAGTCCCAATGACTTTCCTCTGCCAGAACCAAACACTTATCTTTTGGCAGCCCCCTTAGGGGGAAAACTAGCACTTTTTTCACCAAATTGGCACAGGATTACCCAGGACAAATGGGTCTTGAACATAGTGTTTCAGGGCTTCAGGGCTACAGGTTCCACTTTCACACCCTGCCAAGGGCAAAAGGTATGCCAGACCTGCCACACAATCAATGGGCAGAGGCACAAAAACAAGTTTCATCCCTCATGGACATGAGGGCCATTCAGCAAGTACCACAACAAGAGCAGGGACAAGGATTTTACTTGAGACTTTTCCTGGTGCCCAGAAAGGACGAAGCCTGGAGACCAATACTGGACCTGTCTATTCTAAACACATTTCTGGACGTTCCAAAATTCAAAATGTTGACTCTGCAGCAGCTACTGCCCATGCTGGGCAAGAAGGCTTGGCTCGTTACTTTGGACCTAAAAGTGGCATACCTGCATGTCCCAATCAGACAATCTTGCAGAAGATACCTCCGATTCATAGCTGGCTCAATGCATTACCAATTCTCTGCACTACCCTTTGGCTTATCTACTGCACCCAGGGTCTTCACCAAATGCCTGGCACCCGTAATTGCATTTTGCAGACAAAGAGGAATTCAAATATATCCTTACTTGGACAACTGCCTTATTCAAGCAGAGAACAAAGACATTATTCTACAGCATCTGGCGTTTGTAAAAAGATTACTAATTTGCCTAGGGTACACAGTAAACGAAAAGAAATCAAAACTAGTACCCTCTCAAGAGATAATATTCCTGACTGCAAGCTTAAATACAACTGCCCAGATGGCTTATCTCACGCCAAACAAACAGAGGCATCTGACTTCTTACTTCAAAATGTTGGCAACAAAGACCTAGTTATCTGCAAGAAAAATTCTGCAGGCTTTGAGCTTCGTGGCATCCTGCATTCTGCTAATTCCATATGCCAGACTGCATATGAGGAAACTACAGTGGTATCTAAAAAGTGTTTGGACTCAACATTGCCACAGCCTGGAAACATTAATTACCCTCATTCCCTGCCTGCAACAGGAGTTTCGATGGTGGGCACAGGCCTGTCACCACAATAAGGGACAGCCTTTCAATTTACCCATAGCAAGGCAGACACTAACAACAGATGCATCAGATTATGCCTGGGGGCCCACATGACAGGAAAATGTGTTCAGGGCACATGGCTCGCAAGCCAGATGCATCTTCATGTCAATCAGAAAGAGATGCTAGCTGTTCAGAATGCCCTGACAGCTTTCGAGGATCTACTCAATTCAGGACAACTACTGATAGACGGACAATACTACAGTCATGTGGTACATAAAAAAGCAGGGAGGCACACATTCCTACCCCTTCTGCAGGCAATCCATGACTTTGTGGGACACAGCATTGACTTATCAAGTTCACCTGCAAGCACAATTCCTGCCAGGAAAAATAAATACTATGGCAGACGAACTAAGCAGAAAACTCATGGATCCCCACGAGTGGAAACTGGATCCGCAAGTTTTCAGCATGATAACAAGGAAATGGGAATGCCCAAACATAGATCTATTTGCCTCCCCTCACAACTGCCAACTATAGAAATTCTGCACAAGGATTTACCACAAGCAAACATGGAAAGTGGATGCCCTCTCCTTCAGCTGGAAAAACCTAACAGTATATGCCTTTCCTCCACTGCCTCTCCTCCCCAAGGTACTCCTAAAGGTCAGACAAGAGAAGCCAAAAATGATACTGATTGCCCCAGATTGGCCACGCCAGCACTGGTACCCAATCCTAAAGAACTTGTCTCGAGGTCCAGCCTGGACATTGCCTCAAACTTCTCACTTACTGACCCAACAAAACAATCCGATCCTGCACAGCCAAATCAGTACCTTAAATCTGGCAGCATGACGGATAATGTAGCCAATCAGAACACTCCACTCTCCAAAGCTGTAATGGATGTTATCTTGGAGGCCAGGAGGCCCAGTACCAGAAAATCTTACGCAGAAAAATGGAAAAGATTCTGTGCTTGGAACCAGGAACAAGAAATTGACACGTTTGTACCAAATATTCCTCAGATTTTACAATATTTAACTGAGATGCTGGACAAAGGCCTATCCTTTTCATCAATTAAGATTCATGCCTTTGCCATTTCAGCCCATTACAATACGGAACCACCTATCTTTTCTCATCCTTTAATAAGACAGTACCTCAGAGGGGCCAAAAACATAAGACCCGCAAGGAGAGCACCAATACCTGCATGGGACCTAAATTATGTCTTGGAAAAACTCAACACTGCCTCTTTTTGAGCCAGTCTCAACAGCAGATATTAAATTCTTATCCTGGAAAACAGCTCTGCTCCTAGCAATAACCTCTGCAAGATGAGTCTCGGAGTTACAGGCACTCATGGCTGTGGAACCTTTTATCATTTTCCATCCAGACAGGGTTTCTCTGAGGACGAACCCTACATTTATGCCTAAGGTGGTGTCCAGTGGGGCCCTTAACCAAACCATTCACTTGCCTACCTTTTATCCAAACCCACAGAACAAGGGTGAGAGACTTCTGCATTCTTTGGACATACACAGACAGGTACGCTTCTACTTGGACAGAACTAAAGCTTTCAGAAAGATTGAGCAATTTTTAGTGGCATATGCTGCTGGATCACAAGGAAAGGCGGTCTCAAAACAGACTATTTCAAAATGGATAGGCCATTGCTTTCACTTCTGCTACTCGCAGCATGGCAAATCAGTGCCTAAGGACATTAGGACACATTCTACCAGAGCAGCAGCCACTTCAGCAGTCTTTCTCAGAGGAGTACCAGCCAAAGACATCTTAGAGGCTGCAACTTGGAGTTCAGTGCACACTTTCACAAAGCACTACCACTTGCCTCTCTACTCTAAATCCAGAGCAGGCTTTGCCACTGCATTTCTGCAGGGCCTCATAGCCTCTCCTAATCTTTAGCCCAGCCACCCATCCTCAGCTTTGGGATTCAACCCAAGAGTAATGACTGGAACAGTGAAACACACTGAACATAGTACAGTTGTGTACTTACCATAAATGTAGATGTTAGAGTGTATTCACTGTTGCAGTCCAGGTTACCCTCCCACCATCCCCCTTTCTTTTGCTGGGTCTTAACTGTACTTCTCTATTCTATACAACCTATGTGGTGTATTTGCTTGTAGATGAAGGAAATGATTACCTTAGTGCATGCATGTTTTTTGGCATAATCTATTTAGCCTACCCGTTTGGGGGCACCTGACATCTGAGACAAGAAAAACTGAAGAAAATGGTGTCTGCTGCATCTTTTATACCCCTGGTGCACTGATGTCAGGGAAGAGGCGACAGCAACCGAAGCTGGACCAGGACTTTGAAATTCAGGCCGACTGCGGGTAGCCTGCCAGCAGGATAACCCAAGAGTAATGACTGCAACAGTGAATACACTCTAACATCTACATTTATGGTAGGTACACAACTGTACGTTCCATGGGACCCAGCCTTTAGGACAGTCATTTATCAAGCTCAAGTGGCTAAATATCTGCTGAAAACATTTGTAGATATTAATAACTAATGCTGATTTTTTTTCCTTGGGTAAAATCCTCTTTACTCAGTGTGATTTCTTATGCCTCTTCAATAATTAAGCATTCCTTGAAGTGCTCTTACTGTACAGCTGATGCAGTGTCCAGAGCAGCGGCCACAGGTTCTGTAATGTGCAGTTATGCTTGGCTTGGATCTCAGGATTTTCCTGAAGATGTAAAGGACCAGATGCTTCTGTGCTCCCTTTAGCAAGGAAGTGTTTGGCTCTTCTTCAGCTGAGGTTTAAAAAATTGATGAAAATTGGAAAGTTATCCAAGGGATTAAGCATATTTTTCAGTCACCCTTTTGAAGTACAACAAGAACTACACCCACTAAGCCTAGGTCCGGTTTTATGAAGTCCTTTAAACAATCCCAAAGGGGGAAGGTCTGTTAAACAGCAGTATGAGAAAAATGTGGCAAGGAGATGAAAAGACATTGGAACTTAAGGTCCATTCCAGACAAAGAAAAATGCATTATTATAGAAGTTTCCTAACAAACCATGACTACTACAAGGGATTCTCAGGATTCTTGGGTACAGGAGTTCCACTGTCCTGTTGATTCCGTTGGCTGTACTACAAAAGTAAAGTAAAGGAGTTCTCAAGACAGTATGGAAGTTGGGACCATCATGTCAAAAGAACAAATATTAGAACTGATGGCCTTGATAAATGCATGAAAGGCTTTGAATTGTTTGTGGACTCCAGGACCTCTGCTGGTTATCTCAGATAACACCAGTGAGAGGTGTTGCATAAATAAACAAGGGGAGCCATGTCATCAGACTAGCCATGATGGCCTGGGAAACTGCAACTGTGCATAACCTATCCATTCAGGCTGCTTGCATTCCATCAGAGCAGAACATAATGGCAGACAAATTGAGTAGATCAGGACAGACCCTGACCAATGGATGTTGCACCCCAGAGTCTTGTAGGAGATTATCCACCTACAGGGAAGTCCACAAGTTTGTCTCCATTCACAACAGACAGATTTTGCTGCAGGATGCCTTACAGAAAGAGCATGAAGGCAGATGCTTTTTCTTTCCAAACGACGGGAATATGCCTCTGTTGTCCCCCACTCTTTCCTTTGATAGCCATAGTTCTTTTAAAGATGAGACTCTCCAAAAAAATATTTTGGTACTTCCTCTTGGCCCATACATTTGTTTTTCTCCCCTCTTGAAAATGACCATGGGCAGTTACCACAGACTTCCCTACAGAATGGATCTACTTACACAGGACAAGGGATCACCGATCCACCCCTACTTGTAAGATCTTAATTTTTCTGCTTGGGTGATAAAATTTTGATCCCACTTTAGGCATCTTTTTCTCAGAGGAGGTGCAGCATGTATTAAAGGAGGTGAGAAAACCTGCTATTCGGAAATCTTCTTTATCCAGTTGAAAGACGTTTTCTAGTAGGTCCTCCGGTTCTCTACAAACTGTATGAATTGCTCAAATAAAGCCTTTCTTACTGTATTAAAATTCTTCAGTTTCCATTTCTGCTTGTCTCCTTTTAGAATCCCCCTTTTCTTATTCCAGGTAAAACACTTTTTTGAAAGGTATATTGCTTATCCATCCACCTTGGAAACTGGTAGCTCCTCCTTTGAGTGTCAACTCTGTTTTAGAAAAACTTGTTCTACCACTCATTGAACCAGGTTATCAAGCTGAATTGGAGTTTTTGACATGGAAAACACTATTGCTTCTTATTCTCACATCCATTTTTTGTTCTCACCATGGTACGTTGCTCTCTCAGAAGGCTGAAGATCACTATCAAAGTTGTGGCTACTTAAAAAATGGTTTGGAAAGGAGTGGACTTCAGATCTATTCTGGAGGCAGCCACTTTGTCTTTGTTCACAGCTTCATCAAACATTAAAAGATTGACTCATTTTCCTGGACCAGCACAGGATTTGCTAGATCAGTTCTCCAGGAGTTCCTGGGTTCCGTCCCTGCGCCACCCTCCTTGGCTTTCTAAGCTTTAATGGTCATCTCTTATCACTAACTGTTGCAATTCTGTACCCTTCTCACAATCCTCTTAATCATTTTGTTTTAAGATATGTACATAAATATTTTTT